>NW_027185804.1:29738724-29798121 GCF_028583685.1 Petaurus breviceps papuanus
TTTTTTTTTAATCTATGGCATTTTTTAAAAAATTAGATGGAATGGCTATGAAATCTATAGATATTAGGAAGGGGCATCTAAAACGATGGCTCACAAATGACAGGATCCAAAAGCATGCTGGGTATGCTAGAACATTGGGCTGAATCTAATCATATTCAATTCAATAGAGGTGAAAGTAAAGACTTTGGATACCTCTACAAACAAGAGATGAGTGTGACCAAGTGACTGAGTACCAGTTTTACAAGATAAAAAAGGAAAGATGTTTTAAGTAGATCACAATCAAGGTATAAGGTGAAATTATTATATGACATAGGGTAGCTAGGTGGCACAGTAATCAAGCCTGTAATCAAGAAAATGTGAGTTCAAATCTGACTTCCGGCACTTAATAGCTTTATGATCCTGGGAAAGGCACTTCACCCTGTTTGCCTCAGTTTTCTTACCTGTAAAATGATCAGAGAAGGAAATGGCTAACCACTCCAGTATGTCTGCTAAGAAAACCCCAACGGGGTCACAAAGATGTATGCACCACTGAATAACAACATTTTAAGACAATCAAAAAATTTATGTAAATTTAGCATCCATTGCAAGACAATATTAAATACTATAGAATAAAGTATAATGCTATAATTGAGCCCTGATCAGTTCACATCTGAAGTATTGTGTTAAGTTCTGAACATTATAGGAAAGACATTGGTAGACTAGAGAATATTCAGTGGTGAGTGACAAAGGTGATCACATTTTGAGGTTAAGGGCAATTTCAATATCATAGACCATATAGGATCTCATGAAGGATTTGAGGATGTTTAGCCTGGAGGATAAAAGTCTTTGATGGGACAAGATAAGTACGTTCAAGCGTTTGAAGGACTCTCACATGAAAAGAGGACATTTTTTTTTTGGCTTGATCCAAGAGGGAAGAAAAATCTAGGGCAATGAATATAAGCTGTAAAAAGGTAAATTTAGGCTTTAGGAAAGGGAAACTGAGTAACAATTTGAGCTTTCCCTAACTAGAGTGGGTTGTCTCTGTAAGTAGTGGGTTCCTCCTCTCTTGAGGTCTTGAATCAAACTTTGTAGACAGATTGTAAAGATATGTTTTTCTCCTTGTGAAGAGGCACAAAAAGGTGGTTTCAAGGTTCCTTCCCATTATGAAAAGTATGTGATGTTTCTAAGGCAACTCTCTCATATTAAGTTGAAGAAAAGTTGCCAATCTGCATTGATAGACTTTTTCAAACAGGAATTTACAGCTCCTGTTTCTACGTATATCCCCATTCTTAGTCATCCTATTCTGGATTCATCCTTGATTTATCAGTGGCCTTTCTCATACGTGGTTCTGATCTCTCTTCCTTTTTGCAAAGGTAGGAGACAATGGGTGTGAAACACTGGGTATACTTTTCCTCTCAATAGTGTGCAAGGAAATAGAATTCCTTTTCTGTGGGGGGAGGGGAGGGGTGGACTCTTGGCAAATACATCCTGGAAAAGGTTAAATGAAATTAAATTAATTTAAAGCCATTGCCTGTTAAGATCCAAAAATAAGATCAATTTACGAGATGTTTTTCTAAGAACAATTAGCAAGTATTTGAGAATTTGCTACAGAGGGATACAGAGTGAACTCATCCCTGACTTTTCATTTAAATCTTCTCCAACCTCTTTCTGACAAAATGTTGTACTAATACCTTGTGAGAACACAACCAATCAATGAATCTGCTAAGCACTGAATCTGCTAAGCACCTACTTTGTACCAAGCACTTTTAGGCCCTGAGGATAAAAAGACAAAAATGAAACCCTCAATAAAATGCAATTTCCTTCACTGAGCTTACCTTCTGTAAGAAGAAACCTGTGTACATTCAAAAACAGATGAATTATAGACAAAGTAAATCCAACTCTACTTTTTAGAAAGGCACAGTCAGAGAGGTGGCAGGGAGAATGAGGAGGGGAGGGAATAGATCTGAAAATGCCACATGTGAGAGGAAACATTTACACTAAGTTTTGAAGGAAACTATGATTTCTAAGATGCTGACCTGAGGAAGGAGCCCATTCCAATAATAGGGGTCAGTTTGGGAGAAAAAAACAAACAAGGCACAGAGATGAGGGGTTTAGAGATCATGTACTTTGAGAAGAGGGAGTTAAATAGCAGCTGGCATGTATTATATAGATATAGAGAAATATACATGCAAATATATACAGATGTGCATAGTATATACACATATGTATATGGATGTATGCATTTTTTTGTTTGCTTCATCATCATAGAGAGCTCCTAATGAGGAATTTCCTCTACCAATGGTGACCAACACCTTTTGTGCAACTCATAGTCTCAGAGAACATCCTGGATGCATTGGGAGATCCACCCTTTCAGCACCATAGAGCTAGTGTGTATCAGAATCAGGAACTGACCTCAAAGCTGAGCTTTTCTTATTCTGCTTTCTGTCATGTGTGTAGCCAAATACAAGGTATACGGAGAGTCAACGAGTAGATCAATTTTGCCAAAGCATGGGGCATGCAGAGTGAGTGGAGACACGTAATGAGAGCGAAAATGGAGGGTAGCACTAGAAGAGAGAACCTGAATTCCAGGCACAGGATTCCAGTGGTAGGCTGGTCATATATTCATAAGGATGGCGCCATCATAAGGGAAGTCTAGGGACCCAACTAATATCCACACAGATCAAAGGAGAGGAAGATCACCAACTTGTCAGTGGGTTTGTCTGTGAAGGATTGATGGAAAATGCAGAAAGAACTGTTTTAGAGGTGAAAGCATGGCAGTCAGGGTTGGGGGAAGGGTTGAAATCTGCACTCATGAGCCTGGTGAAAGGCAGATTCCAGTATTAGAGAGAGAAAAGCACAGGATTTCGACCCAGAAAACACCTTTCACAATCAATCTAGTCCAACCCTATCTATCAATTTATAGATGAGGAAACTGAATTCCAAAGAGGCTGAGGGATCTTCTCATGCTCTGCTCAGCTGTGCATGTCAGACCCAGGACTTATACCTGTAATTTCTGGTGCCAAGCACACCACTCCAGCCCCCAGCATTGTGCTTAGAATCTTTGCTGTACCCCACCCCTTTTCCATTCATCCCTAGGGAGTACTGGCTTATCACCTGTGGCAGCAAGCACCCCAAGCGTCCTCAGGGTGGCTGCCCATACAGGTTCTTGGATCTGCTTTGATAAAGGAAAGCAACTCAAAATGGGTTAACAAGCTTACTTTAATCAGTCAAACATGTATCATTTACCTACTTCAGGGGAAAAAGGTCAGCACCCAGAACTTCAAAGTATACAGGCAGAATAATCAAGACAGAAACAGATCAAGTAGACAGCTTTCTAAACTGTCCAGCCATTACATCCATACCAAATCAACATCTGGGTTTCAACATTTGGGTTTTTCAAAGCCGAGGGGCTCTGGACAATGGCTTCCCAGAATCCATATCAAATCACAGAACACTTCTCAAAGTGAGCCCCAAAACAAAGCCTCTCATCAGGGCTTATATAGCCTTCTCCTGGCTCAGAGAATGTAACAAACCTTATTGACTCACTGGCCAATCAAGAAGTATCTACTGAAAAACAAGCCTCCCACCCCAGGCTACAGGTGCACTTTAGCCTAGGGGCAGGGAAGATCTTTAAGTTTACATTCCCATTACTTCACCTCATTTCAACAGCTACTAGAATGTAAAAAGAACCCTGATGAACAATCAATAAGTATCTTTAAATACTTGTGCCAGGCTCTATGTCAGGCATAGCACAGACTTCAAAAGTATTAGCTTCAGATAAACAAAAAAAAATGATACACTGCTATGGTTTTGAGGTCCTCTGGAAGCATGAGACTTACCTTTTCTCCATTGTGATTAACCTATTATTTTTTTTATTCTTTAGAAAGCATCAACTAATAAGTATGTAATCTCCTCAAAAGAGCAACCAGGTGGCGCAGAGGAAAGTTCTGGGCCTGGAGTTAGGAAGACTCATCTTCCTGAGTTCAAATCTGGCCTCAGACACTTATTAGCTGTGTGACCCTGGGCAATTCATTTCACTGTTTACTTCAATTTCCTCATCTGTAAAATGAGCTGGAGAAGGAAATGACAAACAATTCCAGGACCTCTGGCTCATACTAGGTGCTTAATAAATGTTTACTGAATTAAAATGAATAAATACATTTTTCAAGAAAGTGATTTGGAGGAAAGCAAAGGCTTCTAAAGGGCAAATTAAGATGGAAGAACATCTCAAGCATAGAGAGGTGGCCTGTACTCTGGTGTGTAGATTTATGTTAGAGGAACAGCAACGATGTCAGTTTGACTGGTGTGGAATTTGTGCAAAGTGTAATAAGTCTGGAAAGTAGTTTGGGCATAGATTGTGAAGAGTAGTCATTAGCTAAACAGAGGAGTATTTTTTTTTTTTAGCATACAGGCAATTGGGAGCCCCTGAAGTTTATTGAGTATAGAAGTGATCTGATCAGATCTACACTTCAGGAAAATCAATTTGACAACTCTTTGAAGGATGAATTTTAATGAGGAAAGACTAAAGATGAAGGATCTTTTGCAACAAGCTGGGGGCAAGTGATGAGCGTCTGAACTAAGGTGTATCCCTGAGAGTGAAAAGAAGGAAAGAACAGGAACCAAGGTTCAGAAACCAAGAAAGTTGGATCCTGGAATCATAAAGAAAAGGGCCATGGGGAGAGCAGAAAAAGAAAAAAAAAAGAAAGAGGGAATCAAACCACAGGCAGAACATATGCTTTATTTTTGTCTCACTTTGTTTGGTCTGCTGTTTCATAGATTATGTATTTTGGGTGAATCTGCATTTGCCTGCCATGACTCAGGGTCAGTCCACTATGGATAACTGTTGGACTCTTACCTTTATTTCCAATTGCTATAAAGGCACATCTTAGATTTCCCACTTCCCACTCAGCTGGAATGCCAGCCTATGAATTTCTATACCTTCTACAAAGTCAAAGATTCCAAAGTACAGCCCACTTGCAGGGAGGATAAATTAATCATTTCCATCAACCATAGCAAAGAGGTGAGTAAGTGTTGGCTACACTAAACATTTAATTTCCCCAGCTGGATTGCCTGGCAGTGTCTTCTCTGCATATAACACTTGTCACTGTGGTTTAACCGCATCTCTAAAATGCATTTACTTATGCCTCGAGCTATCAGGTGACCTTGCTTGTTAGTTCTTTTCCTTCTCTGAGAAGAGGAGGTAGGGGAAGTTGGGATGTTTAAAGGCTAGCCTTGGATAAATGTGACAAATGGCAGTCCTACTAAAGTTGGAAGCTGAGAAATTAGTTTATCTATAGACTCTAGAACTTTATTATTTAATTTATAATCTCCTCCCCAGATCCCTAACTAGGTAGGGGAAGGCAGGGCTCTGCCCCAGGGCAGAAAATTTTCAGGGCTTTGGGTTAGTACCTGGAGCTAACCTGGAACTTCTTCCCTTGCCATAAATACCCTATCCATAGCAGAAAAAACAGTATTCTTTCCCTTTGTGGATCTCTTTCTCCCCTGCCCTGTTCTAGTCCTGGAAATGTTCTCACACTCACTCCTTGTTGCCCCAAAACTCTTCCTTTTCTTACCCCACTCAACTCCTTCTCAAATAGAAGCAACATTCATTCTCTCAGATGGTCACATGCTCGGCAGGACAGAAACCTCTGGGCGTACCAGGGTTTGCTTCTTCTCTATCCTGAATCAGCATTCCCCACCCTCACTGTCTATCACCATTACCCCCCACCCCCCAAAAAATAGTGCTTTAGCGACAGCTCTATGTTATACTATCTCATTTATCAACTTAGGCTTCTTTTTTCTTTTCATTTTCTAAAGACTTTGGGTTGTCTTTGGTTTGAGCAAATTCTGTATCACAAACTTCCTCACCTAAAAACTGATATAAAGAAATGAGGAAAATAAATATCCATGCACCACCAAGATTAATCCTTCCCAAATTAAAAAGAAGAGGAGGAGGAAAAGGAGAAGAAGGAGAGAAAGGGAAGGGGAAGAGAAGGAGAAGAAGAGGAGGAGGGGGAGGAAGAACAAAAAGAGAAGAGAAATTCCTTAGAAGCAAAAGGTTTGTTTGAACGAGTCCTAAATTTGAAGTGACAGGACCTGGATTCAAATCCTGACTCTGGCATTTTGTGTGGACCTTGGTTGATTCACCTAAAATCTCTTGGCTTCAGGGTTCCCATTTCTAACCAAGAGGCAGACAAAGCAGGATGAGTTCTTGCTCTAAATCTGTTATCCTATAATCTTAGGGATTTAACCACTCTGGGCCTTAATATCTTCAAATATAAAATGAGGGAGATGGATTAGATCAGTGGTTCACATTTAGTGACACATCTCCAAAAGCCTTTTTAGAACTCTTAAACTCATTATCGTTCACCTTTCCCTATTGCTATAGAGGACAGTCCCTCCCAGTCCCTCCCAGTTCCTCAGGCTCACAACCTAGGAATCATCCTGGCCTCAGTAGTGTTCAGCATCTATATCCAAATGGTCACTGTCACTCCTTGTGCGCCATCTCTTGAATATGTCCCCTACTCTCCCTCTCACCTGGTCTGTTGAAATAACTGCTGGTCGGGGGGCGGGGGGGAGGGTTCTCCCTGCCTCAAGTCTCTCCACACTTTAATCCACCCACCCCTTCAGTCACTAAAGTGATTTTCCTAAAGTACAGATCAAATCTTGTCACACACACCCCGACTCAATAAACTCCAATGGCTCCCTATTGCCTTTGGGATCAAACACTAGAAGGCTCTGATTTATAGCCAAAGCCCTTCATAACCCAGCTCCCTCCTGCCTTTCCATTCTTTTCACACCTTACTGCCTGACATAAATTCTTTGATTCAGCACATTAGGTTTCTGGCTTCTCCACAAACAAAACACTATCGCTTGACTCTGGACATTTTCTCTGGCTGTCCCCCATGCTTGGGATGCTCTTCTTTCTCAACTCTGACTACTGACCTCCCTGGATTTCTTTGAAGTCTCAATTAGAATGTGCTTTCTCTAGAAGCTGTTCAGTTCGTTTCAGTTGTGTCTGACTCTTCTTGCCCTCATTCAGGGTTTTCTTGGTCAAAATACTGGAGTGCTTTGCCATTTCCTTCTCCAGCTCATTTACAGATGAGGAAAACTGAAACAAACACAGTTAAGGGACTTGCCCAGGGTCACACAGCTAGTAAGCATCTGAGGCCATACTTGAACTAAAAAAATGAGTCTTCCTGACTCCAGGTCCTACAATTTTTCAACTGTGCCACCTAGCTGCCCCAACTGTAGCCTTCCCCAACCCTTCTTAATTCCAGGGTATTTCATCTATATTGTGCATATGTATATGTGTGTGTGTGTGTGTGTATATACATATATATGTGTGTGTGAATACATACATATATACACATTATATACTACATGTACATAAATATTATATATGTATATATGAATATGTTTGCATATTATCTCTTCCATTTGATTGAAAGCTCCTTGAGATCAGAAACTGTTTTTGTCTCTTTTTGCATACTAAGAGCTTAGCACAGGGCGTGGCACTTAGCAGGAGCTTAATAAATGTTTATTGATTAATTTATTGGTTATTTGGTTTACCAAATCTTGGTGTGATTCATGACAATAATCCAAAGAGTTTATGCTAGAAATTCTTTAATGGAACCAAAAGCAATCAATTGAATTGTAAATATGATATATTAGAGGGTGGTGGTTGACATTGATGGTGTTAAGGGTTGACAGAAGAGAAAACATTGGAAATCACTGAACTGGGGGATGTCTGTGGGCACTTCTATCTCTAATCTCTGATCTAAAGAAACTCGTTCTGACTTCAGAGGGGATGGTGGTGTCAGCAGATTCTATAATCTGGCCTCCAAATCACTCTCTTTCTTTGCAGGAATCACTTCAGAGGCTTTCTGAGTCCTCTCAGTTAAACATAACATATCCTTGCCATAAAAGTTATTTCGGTCAGAATCTATAGATTCCAGTTGCTTGCTTGTAAGCAAAGAGCAAAATAAAATGCTAATTATAGACCATACTTTATATAAGCAAGATGAAGGAAGAAGGATGGAAATATTCCTATTACTCGGGTGACCTGGGTTCAAAACTCCACTTGCACTTCAACCAGCTAGACCAATAACCCAATAAACATGTATTAAATACTCACTAAAGGCCAGACACTGTGCTAAAAGTTTGGGATTTTTGAGTCCTATTCAACTGTTCGTGACCCCATGTGAGGTTTTCTTGGCAAACTGGAGTGGTTTGCCATGTCCTTCTCCAACTCATTTTACAGATGAGGAAACTGAAACAGACAGGGTTAAGTGACTTGCCCAGGGTCACACAGTTAATATAAGTGTCTGAGGCCAGATTTAAATGCAGGAAAGCTAGTATTCCTGACTCCAAGTCTGGCACTAAATTCACTGTACCCACTACCTGACCTAAGGGCTGGAGATACAATTAATACAAAGAAAGGCAGTGTCCTCAAGGAGATTACAATATAATAAAAGAGACAAAGCACAAAAGAATGCAGGAAACAGGGAGTGGCATACCTGGCTCAGGGGTATCTTTTTCCAGGGGGATGAAACTAGGCAGAACAGCAGAGGCACGATGGTGTGAGCTGAGTCTACTTTCTATCCTCTGTAAAGGAAGGCATTGGGAGAAGTATTCCTCCCTACAGCCCTCCAATCAGATGGGATAGGAAGCTGAGCGAGCTGTTATCAAGCAAGGCTAGAGTTTTAGTAGCAGAGTGGTGAGGAGAGAGATGAGTCTATCCTGGGAAGGGCATCTTGTTCCCTGGAATTAAAATCAGGCAGGACAGTATATGTAAAGTGAGGTGAGGTGAGAGTCCCACTTAGACCTTAAGCAAGTCCATCTCTGTGGGCTACAATTTCCTCATGAAGCACCACGGGAAGCTTCTTTAAGGTAGAAGACTCCTTTTTGGGAATCCATGTATCTGCAGTTCCCAGTGAAACATCTGGAACAAAGAATAAAAGTTTAGGGATGTTTAGGTGGCACAGTGAATAGAGCACCAGCCCTGGAGTCAGGAGGACCTGAATTCAAATCCAACCTCCGACGCTTAACACTTACTAGCCATGTGACCTTGGGCAAGTCACTTAACCCCAATTGCCCTGCCTTCCCCCCTCCAAAAAAAAAAGGCAAAAAAGAAAGAAAGAAAGAAACTTTTATTGATTATTTAATATTTAACCTGGGGAGGCAGTGGATTAGATGACCTTTATGGTCTCTTACTAGCTCTGAATATATGATACCGTGATTATTTTCCTCTTGCTTGTGTGGAAAGGAAAGTCTTCTAAAAAATCTTTTAAGGTCATAGCCATAGTTGAGAGCAGTGGGACGGTCCTAATTGTAGGACGGGTAGGCACAGGACTCTGATCAAGGCCAATTAAATTTAAAGGGTGCTGATAGCACTTGCCGTCCTTCATTAGTCTAGAAATAATTAAGATTAGCACATGGTAAGAATAATTAGATCAAATAAAAAGATACAGGACTACACCTAAATTTCCTTCTCTGGAGAGAGATAAGTTTCTGATTCTCCTGTCTTGGCTTAACTGATTCATCCCAGTTCCTCCCACATACTACTTTGCTCAGCAACAATTTTCAGTGTCCTAGGATTTCCTAGCCCACAAGGAGTCTAACCAAACCCTCAATATATTTAGGGACTCATACATGCCAATTGACCAGGTACATTTCTTCTTGTCTTGGAATACAGAAGCTTTGGTCAATGAATTTTCTTCACTTTTAGAACTGAAAGTTTTCAGTCAGAAGGATGTTCCTTGACTTCCTAGTCTAATGCACATTGGAAGAAAAAAAATAAACTCCACAAGAAGTATCCCTTCAACATTTGCTTGAAGAACTCCAAAGATGAGGAAAATTTAATCTCCAGAGTAATCACTTTGACTTTGGAAAGGAAGGAAACATTTACTAAACACCTGAGCCAGTCACTATACTAGGCACCATACAAATGCAATCTCATTTGATCCTCATGACAATACTGGGAGGTAGGTGCTATTATTATCCCCATCTTATAGTTGGGGAAACTGGGACAAACAGAGGTTAAGTGACTTGCCTAGTGTCACACAGCTAGTGAGTGTCTGAGGACAGATTTGAATTCAGGCCTTCCTGACCCATCCAGCATTCCATCTACTGTACCATCTAGCTACCTCTATCTTTAATTACTAGAAAATATTATATTGAGCTGAAATGTGCCTCCCAGGAACTTTAACCCATTGATCCAAATTATCTTCTCTGAGAACAAATATAACAAGAGTAATTACTCTTCCATATATCTGCCCTCAAACACAGGGAACTATCATTTCCCTCCTCCCCTACAACCCTAGGGGAAAAAAAATCATATTTTATACAGGATAAGTTAGATTGCTCAAGAACAGTTTCATGCATCACTGTATTCTCTCCCTACATTTTGAGCCCTATTTCCCTTTCTCCTTTTCGCCAACCTCCTATATACGGGCTCTAGAGCTCTATGCATGACCATATATGATTTGGTATGGGAGATAAGGACTCTAATTCACCCTCACCCAGAGAACTTACAGAAGGTACTAAAGCACCACCAGGCCTTATGTTCCATTTTGACATGGGGTAAAAAGCAGGAAGCAGCAAGAATCCATATTCATGTTTGAAGATGGTCAAATATTTCCTCTGCATACAGATAAGCATACAAGCTCCTCCAATATTATCATGTTTAAAAAACTGAGACTTCCCTTGGTGTAGGTCCTTTCTTCAGTCTAGCTAGGCCATAACCCTCTCAAAGCTTGAGCATTGATGATCAATGGAAAAAAGATGTTACCACTCTTTCATTCTTGCTGGTGATGAGAATGGTCTTCAGATAGGAGATACACCATCTATCACCATGAACTTAGAGCAGAGATCACACTTGAAATTGTGTAGCCTCTCTCAGAGGTTTGGAGAAGCAACATCCAAATTCATATGAAGATACATGACATTCCATAGGATTTGAGTGAAGTACAGGCATAGTATATGCTCAGTAATGACATCAAAGAGCCCAGTTACATATTATATTATACTATGATACCATACTATACTATACGATATGATATATATGTTATTATGTGTTATGTTATGCTATGCTGTTATGTTATATCATATTAAAATTATTTTGTATTATATTGTATTACATATTATTATTATATTATACTATATTACAGCTGACTGCATAGTATAGACTATATATAGACTATAGACTCTTTGGTCTGGAAGTCAAGAGATATGAGTTCTGATCTCTGCTCTGCTATTATATTACCAAACAACTTTTGGCAACTGGACTTGGGTTTCTCATCTGCAAGATATCACCTTGAAATGTGGAGACAATGTTACATAGAGGACGAATTGCTGTATTTGGAGCCAAAGGACTGGGTTCAAACAAGCTCTTCCTTGGTGTCTTCATCGTGAATTATCAAGTCTTGCTTGGCCTCACTTTCCTCAACTATAAAATGGGGGGTGTTGGATTAGATGATCTCAAAGTTCCTTTCCATCTGTCATTCTATGATTTTTATGATCTTTATGACTAGATCATCTCTGAAGCCCCTTCTCTAAGAACTGATAACAGCATCATATGCTGTATTTTGACAACTGTAATGTGCTAAATCAAAATTGTTTTAAAACTTGACTCAGTTTTATGTTTAAAGGTTGATTAAAAATCAGTTGTTGTTTCTCTGCTTCTCTCCCTAGCTCACTGCCAGTAGAAGTGTTCCCAAAGCAGGATGGTGAGGGTTGGAATCAACGGATTTGGCCGTATTGGGCGTCTTGTAACCAGGGCTGCATTTCAAACAGGCAAAGTCGATATTGTGGCCATTAATGATCCTTTCATTGATATAAACTACATGGTTTACCTCTTCAAGTATGATTCTACTCATGGGAAATTTCAGGGCTCTGTAAGAGCTGACTATGACAGGCTGGTGATAAATGGAAGAGCTATTACTGTCTCCCAGGAAAAGGAACCTTCCAATATCAGGTGGGGAAGTGTTGGTGTTGAATATGTAATAGAATCTACTGGTGTCTTTACCACCATAGAAAAGGCTAGAGCTCACTTGAAGGGAGGCTGCAGACGCGTCATTATCTCTGCTCCTTCAGCTGATGCCCCCATGTTTGTGATGGGAGTAAACCATGAGACCTATAATAATTCTTATACAGTAGTTAGTAATGCCTCCTGTACTACCAACTGTTTGGCCCCTCTAGCCAAGGTCATTCATGAAAACTTTGGCATTGTAGAAGGACTCATGACTACAATCCATGCCACTACTGCTTCCCAGAAGACTGTAGATGGCCCTAGTGGGAAAAATTGGCGTGATGGCCGTGGAGCTGGCCAGAACATCATTCCTGCTTCCACAGGGGCTGCCAGTGCTGTGGGCAAAGTCATCCCTGAACTCAATGGTAAACTCACTGGCATGGCCTTTCGAGTCCCTGTTCCCAATGTATCAGTTGTGGATCTGACCTGCCGCCTGGAGAGACCTGCCAAATATGATGATATCAAGAGACTTATAAGGCAAGCATCTGAGGGACATATGAGAAATATCCTTGGCTACACCGAGGATCAAGTTGTATCCACTGATTTCATTGGTGATATCAACTCTTGCACTTTTGATGCTGAAGCTGGTATTGCCCTCAATGACTATTTTGTCAAACTCATTGCCTGGTATGATAACGAATATGGTTATAGTAATCGGATGTTGGATCTCATTGTCTATATGTCCTCCAGGGAATAATGCAAAGAGGCTGCGCATCCTCAAGATAAAGCAGAAGCGTTCTGCAGCCTGAATATCCCTGTGCTAAATTTCCTTCTTTACAACCACAGTTCTCACTCCAAGGTAGTTCCCTCCCACTTAATAGAGGGGAGAAGCATTGAGTCCTGTATTCTTTGCCATCAATAAAGTCAGCGCTGTACCCATTGAAATGGTTTTCTTTTTTCTGTTCTGCCCCCCTACAAAAAATATGAACAAGCAGAAAACAAAACAATGTTCATTTCTTCTTTCTTCATCTTTCTGTTCTACGTCCTTTATTTACCTACCCCTTAAAATGTCTTCTTCTCTCCTCCCCATTCCATGTTCCCACACCTCCTTCTTTCACATAAAAATCTGGTTTCAGGACTTCATTTACATTGGCGTCTAAATCATTAATAATAGCTCAGTTCATATCCCTGGTACTCTTTAAATTTTAACCAGATCATAGTCTTGAGTCAAAGGGGATAAAACACCAATCTGTGACATTTTGGACATCCCACTTTTGTTAGCCTGTTAGGGAATATGGGTCAGTTAATGATTCAACAATTATTGTGCTTTTAACCTTCCAGAATATACTAGGTACTGGAGTACAAAGACAAAAATAAACTGTTCTTGTCCTCGAGGAGCTTATATTCTAACAGAGGAAATACTGTCAGGCACATAAAGAAGATAGGTAACACAGGGTAAAATTAATAGAAGGTACTAGTAAGTGGAGGTTCAGAATCTCTGCCAATCCCTTGATTTTATACCTTTTCAGTCTGTCAGGCAAATAATTGGTTCTGGCTATGATTCACAATTTCTTTTATGAATCATTTCTGAGAAACTATAGTCTAGATCTACAATATAGAATACAATCCCTTTGAAAAACAGTACAAATTTTGAAGAGTAATGGACATTTCTAATAGCTTTGAAGCAGAATGATATATATATATATATATATATATATATATATATATATATATATGCTTTTATGCTTAAAGTTTTATGTATTAGAGGAGCATACACCCAGAGTCAAGAGGACCAAGATTCAAATCATACAATTAATACTTATTAGCTATGTGACCTTGGGGAAGTCACTTAGCCATTGTCTACTTCAGTTCCCTCATCAGTAAAGTGGGGACAATAGTAACACCTATCTCCCAGGGTAGATGTGATAAGAAAATATCTATAAAATGTTCTCTACACTTTAAAGCAGTATATACATGTTCCCTCTCATCATTATTATTATTATAATTATTATTCATGGAGACACATGTACTCTTACCAATTTTTTGTGATCATGGTTGAAGCCTCAAACTATCTCTCACTACACGGTGTAGTAAAGAGACTAGGATGTAGAGGTCAGTGGTGACCTGGATTCAAGTCATTTCTTCAACATTTTTAAGCTGTGTGAAATCTTGGAGTCATTTATCATCTCTGAGCCTATGATTAGTTCTTTTCTCTTTCCAATACCTTGTTTGTACCTACTTGTTTCCATAATGCCTCCTACATTAGACTCTGAGTTCCCTGAGAGCATGAACTTTCTTCCTTCTGTCTACACAGGACACATCACCAGCTAATAATCACCCAGGTCACTCTCCATATGTAAATGAATAAGCAAATGGTGGCAATTAGTCATGGGCAGGTTGAAAGAGGGAAAGAAAAATAACACTTTTTCAACTGTTAGCCAGAGCTCTAAGAAGCCATTTATCCACATGCAAAATATGACTAGAAGATAATGTATTCTGTGTAATTTAGGATGAGAAAGAGCATTCCAGGAGGGCACTGATGAGAACTGGGGAGGGCAGGTAGTAAGCTCCAAGATACTATGGTTGGCACCCCTTCAAATTTTCCACAATGAAAGTTACAGTTGCCTCGTAGCCCTCTTAATCTCTAATTCCAAAGGCCTCTGTGATGAACTACAGGTCAAGAAATGTAAAGTGTGGGAAGAATAGGGGATAGAGCTGATTTTGAAGTCTCAATAATGAGAGATCACTCTGAAATCCTGTCAAAGAAATAGTATGAAACAGTCGCTATGCGTGTCCATTTCTGCCCAGTGATACCAGTGAATCCCCATAGTGAGGCCATACTCTTTAGCCAGTCTGAAGTTGGGTCAAACGTCACATTTTGGTTATTCAACCACATCTCATTTGTGGGTTAGCAATAGTGTGTGTTCAAAAACAGTGAAAGAGGGCCCAAATTAGGTTCATATTGTGCTATACGCCAAGAGTAAATAACTGCACACACTTGCCCAGTTCCTGGCAAATGTTTTCACATCACCATCATATTATTCCCTTTGACTTTGTCCAAAAATTACTTCAGTCCACCCCCCTTTTTGGTAGCTTACCTGGGGATCAGGGGAACAGAATTAATGTAGCAGGATTAGCTAAAGCTCAATTATGAAATGACAAATTTGAACATATATTAGAACTAATAAAAATAACAATAGCTGACATTCCTATAACATTTTACAGTTTAAAAAGGTCTGAATTTACAGAAATCCTTTGAGATGATTGGTCAAATATTCTTGACACCATGTTATAGATGAAGAAGCTAAACTCGGACTAATTCTGCAAAGGGACCTTCTTTGTGCTTGTATAATTAGCATGAAGGTAAGCAGGGCCTTGGGCCTCCCTATGTAGGGCAATCTCTTCATCTCAGGATATTTAGAACTGGGAAGGTAATAAGATCTTAGATTTTGAGCTAAAAGAAACTGTAAACTGATGAACCCCTTGCCCTGGGGTTCTTAACATTTTAATGTTATTGACCCTTTGACAATCTCAGGAAATCTATAGATTTGTACTCTGAATAGTCCTTTTAAATAAAATATGTGTATGCACATATATGTGTATGTATAAATATGTACATACAAGTATATGCATATGTGTGTATATATTTGGTATATATGTGTATATTATGTGTATATGTATGTGTGAATGTGTGTATGAACATATATATATATATATATATAATTTTACTATTATATACAAGGGAAACATTTAGTTATCTAAATAGTAAAGAAAACTATAAGTACAGAGGCCCCAAGTTAAGAACTGAATTATACAGATGAGATAAACTGAGGCATGATTAGGTTAAAGTGACGCACCCAAAATCACAAGTACAGTAAATGTCTAAGGCAGGACTTGAATCTAGGCCTTTCTGACCCCTTTTCTAGCCCTTTCATCCAATAGGTCATCCAAACTTATCCCCTCATTTTACAGATGAAGAAAACAAAGCACTAAGAGGTTAAACTGTATTAGCCCTGGTCATACAGGTAGCTGTAATGGGAATGTAAATTTTAGAGATCTTCCCTGCCCCTAGGCTAAAGTGCACCTGGAGCTTGTTTTTCAGTAGATACTTCTTGATTGGCCAGTGAGTCAATAAAGTTGTTACACTCTCTGAGCCAGGAGAAGGCTATATAAGCCCTGATGTGGAGCTTTGTTTTGGGGGCTCACTTTGAGAAGTATTCTGTGATTTGATATAGATTCTGGGAAGCCATTGTCCAGAGCCCCCGGCTTTGAAAAACCCAGATGTTGATTTGGTATGGATATAATGGTTGGACAGTTTGGAAAGCTGTCTACTTGATCTGTTTCTGTCTTGATAATTCTGCCTGTATACTTTGAAGTTGGGGGTGCTGACCTTTTTCCCCTGAACTAGGAAAACGATACGATATGTATCTGACTGATTAAAGTAAGCTTGTTAACCCATTTTGAGTTGCTTTCCTTTATCAAAGCAGATCCAAGAACCAGTGTTGGCAGCAAACCCTGAAGACGCTTGGGGTGCTTGCTGCTACAGTAGCAAAGCCAGAAGTCATGATATCAGGCCTCCCACACCCTGTAAGAAACCTGCAGGGAGGGCACCAGGCCTGCATGAAAGCAGCCTGTGGCACATAGCATGAGTCTTTCCCAAAGCCCTTCTGTGCTGAATTGCAGATCAAGTAATAACGCTGAATTAAGCCATGAGAACCCTGCTGCGGTGAAGTTTCTCAGCGTTTTTTCTGTTTAATGCGATTGCCAACCAAAATGGATAAGGGTAATGTAGATAGAAGGCTAAATTAAAAAAAAAATTGAGAGATAATAGATTGATAGATGAATGGATGTTGTAGATAGTACATATACAAACATGTGTATAGATATAAATGTATACATGTGTATATTTATAATAAATTATAGTATGTGGGTATAATATAAATATAATATACAGATTATGTTTTTTTTTTATTTGGGTATAAAATATTTTTTAAAGTTTTCCTTGTTGGGGATTTTAGAAAGACAAAAAAAATCACATTAATAAATATGTTCTTCTAATACTATGATGTAGTGGACAGTGGGCTCAGTGGATAGAGTACCAGGTCTGAAGTGAGGAAGACTCCTCTTCCTGAGTTCAAATCCAGCCTCAGACACTTACTAGATGTGTGACCCTGGGCAAGTCACTTCACTCTGCATGCCTCAGTTTCCTCATTTGTAAAATGATCTGGAGAATGAAGTAGCAACCCACGCCAATATCCCTGCCAAGAAAACCTCCAGTGGAATCACAAATAGTCTGACACAACTGAAGGACTGTGTGACAAGTGAAAAGAAAATAGGCTTTAGTCAGAAGACTTGTCTTCAAATCCCAGCCCCACCAGTTACTCTTTGTGTGACTCTGGAGTAAGGCCATCTCAGATGGACCCACTTGTGGCACAAGTGAAGTTGTGCTGAATGAGGAATCCCAGGATCGGAGTTCAAATCCCAGGTCCACCACTTGCTAGCTGCATGTGACCTGGCTCTCAGTTTCCTCTTCAGTAAAATAAGTAAGGTGCAGTCAAAGACCTTTAAGTCCCCTTTCAGCTATAAGTCTCGCATTCTATTATAATAACCTTTAATACTTAACAAAAAAAAAAAAAACAAGATTTAGTTGTCGGAAGTAGGCCCTCTACTGATGCAAAACACAATTCCTCACCTTAGTAGGTGGCCTTTATGAGTGGTGATGAACTTCTTGACTTTAGCTTCAGGTGATAGGCATATATCCCATCTTTTCCCTCCTACTTAACTTCTCTCTACCTTAGTAGGACCCATCAGAGGTGGAGCACCAGTGCTTTCAGTTCAATTCAATCCAATAAACATTTATTAACCACCTACTATGTGCCAGGCACTGTGCTAAGCAAGGGGTGCTGGGGATACAATTAATGAAAAGAATGATTGCTCCTGCTCTCCAGGTGCTTACACACTAAAGATGAAGACCTCATGAAAGGAGGTGGGGGAGCCAAGGGATGGAAGGTGGGGAATAAAGCACCAAGGTACCTGGGACAGGGGCATCTTGTTCCATGGAATTGAAACCAGACAGGACTGCAAATGCAAAGTAATGTGAGCTGAGTCCAGTTTCTGCCCTCTATAAATGAAGGCACTGGGAAGAATTTGGTATGCAAGCCTCTAGCATTTCAGCCAAAAGGGATAGGAAGCTATGGGAGATGAAATCAATTGAGACTTGAGTGAGTTTAGGTAGTAAGTTTAGAAGTGATTGGCTTATCTTGGGAAGGACTCTTGTTTCATAGAGTTGAAACCAGGCTGGGTAGCAGATACAAAGTGGAAAACCCAAGGTCACTTCCAAAATGTGATGAAGAACCACATTTGGACTTGAGCAGATATATTTGGAAAAAACTAAGAAAAAAACACTCTCTCATGAATATATAAATTGATTTTTAAAATAAGTGATAGGGGCAGCATTGGCCCTGGAGTCAGCAGGATCCGGCCTCAGACACTTGACACTTACTAGCTGTGTGACCTTGGGAAAGTCACTTAACCTCAATTGCCTTCCCCCTCAAAAAACAAACAAAAAAAATTAAATGATAGCCCATATCACCCCATTTGAATCAGTCTCTGAATAGAAGTACAAAGATCCTGGATGAATTCAGAATGAATTATCAGGGTATTTTATTTACAAACTTAGAATTTTAAGTGGCCTTCTGGGATCATTTCATTTATATGGCCGAGAAAGTGACTGGTCCCAGATCATAGTAAGTAGAAAAGCTAAGACTCTTTCTCAGGTACTCTAATCCCAAGCCCAGTGTTCTATCCACTCTACCACACTGCCTCCAGATTCAAATCATTTCTTGAGACTTAACATATAATAATATTTATTTCAAGTTCACAGTCGATTATCAAAATCCCCAGAGTCTTAGATTTACACTGGAACCTTCCTAAAAGAGATTTCTCTCGCTACTAAAGAATTCCATTTCAAGTAGTTTGTTTTTGGCCCTATCCAACAAGATTTATTATTAGAAATACTTAACATTCTTGTCATAAGATTGGTTTACCAAAAACAGTTCCACAACATGTATTCTTAGGACAAAATTAGAGAAAAACATCAATATGTTCCCCTTTGCACCTGCTGTGGAAATTTGGAAAATTATCTATGTCCTTGGGCATAGTCAAAAGTAACTTACCAGGTCTAAGAAGAAAACAATATTTACTTAAGTCATTGCAGATGATATACTCTCATTTGTCTAGGAAGAAATATTCTAGTCGTTTTAATCGGAAACCATGAGCATTGCTCATTTCATAAGAATCATAAGATTTTACAAATGGATGGGCTCATGTAGTTTGAACCCTCTTGTTTTTACAATGAAGACCAAATAATAACAACAACAGCCATATTGCCTTCTCTAAAAAGATATAAACTCGGGGGTGGCTAGGTGGCGCAATGAACAGAGAACTGGCCCTAGAGTCAGGAGGACCTGAGTTCAAATCTGACCTCAGACACTTGACACAAAAACTAATGTGACCTTGGGCAAGTCACTTAACCCCAATTGCCCTCCAGAAAAAAGGCAAAAAAAAAAACCAACTACAAACTACAAAAGATATAAACTCCATGAGGAACTTCATTATTTTTTTCTCCGTATCTTCATTGTATAGCATAGTAGGAAATTAATAAATGCTAGGTGATTTAATAATTAATTGATCAGGAAACCTAGGTTCCCACCCCTTCTCTACCACTAACCAACCTTGTGACTTTGGGAAAGTCATTAGCCTCTCAGCCTTAGTCTGTTCAGTTCCAGGATTCTGTGAATTCTATTTATTCTATTAAATCTCCTAAGTTACCTCCAGGACTTAATCAAAAGGCACCAGTATTCCAGTTTGTTTTTGGTTTTGTTTTGTTGTTGTTGCTCTGGAAAAAAATACCCATTTTTTCTAGTCACTATTTAAATTTGACTGAGGTGAATTACATGCAAATAAATTGACTCATATTCACATTTTTAATGTAAAATTCCATCCCATGATCACACCCCACTGCTCTGCCTGTCAATGCCATTCATGTGTAAAGTAATTAATGATAAGATTTCGTCAACATCACATATATTTTCAAATCTACCTTTGCTTCTCAATGATTTTCAATACATCTATTTGAATAGACCCAATATGGTTCATAAGAAATTGAATGTAATACAATAAATAGAGCCTGACAGAGTAGAAGATGTAAGTTTAAGTCTTGCCTGAGACATTGATTTTGTGATCCTGGGCAAGTCAGTCAACTTTTCAACCCAGGAACTTCTCAAGACTTTAATTTCAAGAAAAAATCGTCTTGTGCAAAAGACCTTGCCCACTTTCTCCAACTACCAAGTTGTCCTTTCTATGATTACCTTTCATCTTCTTCCAACTATGTTCCTATTTATATGCCTGTTATCTCTACCATTTGAATATAATTTCCTCAAGGTCAATGACTTTTTTTTTGTCTTTCATTGTATTTTTAGCCCTTAACAAAACATCCAGCCCAGATTAAGGGCATATTAAACATGCATTGATTGATCAACAGTTCTGTTTGATTGATCACTGTATTAAAATTATATATATAGATAGATATTAATAATTTTAAGACACTATATGGAACAAAATTAAAATATTTAATCAAAGAATGATGAAAATGAAAGGTATCTGAGATATTACCTAGAAGGCACAGAGCAAATAATAGAATTACTTGCTCAAGATCATAGAATTATATAGCTCTTAGAAGACCCCTGGATCCAGAATTGTCAAGGACCTTCAAGGTCATCTATTCCAAACCCTCACATTTTGTCAGTGAGAAACCTAAGGTCTTAGAGAAGTGAAATTACTTGCCCATCATGACAAAGATAGATAGTAGCTAAATTGGAATTTTGAACAAGGTTTCTCTGCCTTCAAATCCAGTGTACTTTTCACTGTACCACCCTGTGAACAGAGATGATTTCTGAACTCAGGTGTCCTGACTGCCATCCCAAAATTCTTTCTACTTTATCATGGTGCCTGTGCTATTAAAAAAAAATAGATGCTAAGAAGTTTCAAAGAATTCCTCAAATCTTCTGGTCAATTGATAAGAACGACTTACATTGTTAAACTAACCTGGAATACTAACTCATAAGAGATTCTCAGGATATTTTGAGAAAATCCAGTAATCTTATATGGACTTAGAAGCATGAGATCATTGTTCTAGAACCAGAAGGAACTTTAAAAGACAACTAGCTCAACTGCCTTAATTTGACACTTTAGAAAACATGCCCAGATGGTTAAAGTGACTTATCACTATATACCCAGAGGTAGAGGGTAACAGAGGGAGCCTTCTTCATTTTACATGGGAAGAAATAGACTCAGAGAACAGAAGCAACTTTTTCATGCAGATACAAAGTTCAGAGCTGATTTCTGAACCCAGTTCCTCTTCACTACATATCTGTCATGTGCCCTTCCCACAGTACAATTCTGTTTCCCTTCAGAGGGTAACAGTTGATCATTTAACATATAGTGGAAACTCCAACAGAATAATGTTACTTTGAAGTAATTCTCAGGCTCCTGGCTGAAATGCACTAAATTTCTTTCATTCATCTTAACATCTGCTTAGAGAACCCCAGTCAAGATTAAACCTTTGTTGATATCTGAATTGCTTTAAGTGACAAGAGGATGGAATGGAGGGAAGACATAATGGAATAAAAACAAGAAAACACCTGCCCTAAATGGTATTCTTCAGGGTTCTTTCACTGCTGCCATTTTAGTGATTGAAAAATCATTCTGCCTCTCTCCAGCTTAGCTATAAAAAGGCTACATTGGCAATAAACGCATATTGATCCCAGAGAGTCAGCCCCAGTAAGGGGTTTTCTGAAATGCCTAAGGCTTTCTATAAAGGACGTGCAATTTTTATCAATCACCAAGAGACTAGCCACTGGGTGATGATTTTTGTTTCTTTTTTGACCACAGTGATCCACGAAACTGACAAAAAATATAAATTTATCCTTGGTCCTATGTAGTCAATTTCTGTTTATTTTGGAATGGTAAAATAGCAGAGAAAAGAGTAGAGTGTTCTAAGAATCATATAATCTTTAGACTGATTACATACATTAATTTAACCGTTGATGGTAGTCTATGGAGGATTTATCAAAAGAGTCACACACACAAAAAGAATGATATAAAATAAGAACCTTTTGAAGGCTATAATCTCTATGGGAGAGGGAATCCCTAAATTGGTAGAGTCATGGAACCATCAAAGGATAAAATTATAAATGTAAATAGAAAAAAAAATAACTGAAAAACTAACATAAGATTGTATAATGAAATGGCATATTAATTTTTAATTAGCATGGGAGCAATCAAAGCAGATTCTCAACTACAAAGTTTTATAAGTATAAACATATGCATGCAAGAGTGTATTTTAATTCAGAAAGTTTGTCAACATCTGTTCATCTTTGAGTGCTCAGAAGACATTGACACTGTAGAGTCAATAAATAGAAAAAGAAAACAGTCCTTTCCCATGAGAATCTTAGAATTAATTTTTAAAAAGAGACAAAAATAAGAAACTTTTCCGTGTTTCCTCCCTCCTACCTCCTATATAAATACATAGAGTCAGGCAGAAATAGTCATGTACCCATATTTGGTGGAGAAAAGGAATCAATCTAATTCAATTTGACTCAATTCAATGAATATTTCTAATCGTTTACTATCTTCAATCAATCCACATGCATTTATTAAGTGTGTTATGTCTCAGAAACTGAACTGGGTGTTGGGATATCCAAGGTCCTACATAGATGTTTTAGAGATAAAGCATACTGCCTGATTTGGGTTTTGAGAGAATCTCTATTTTAGTTTAAAAAAAAAAAAGAGGACTCGGTTTCATGGTGTTCTGCTACTTTGATAGGATTTGAAATCTTGAGGCAGAAAGAAGCTGGTTGTGTTCTCACTTCTTTTCAGCAAGGCCAAAACAGTCCTAATACATTTTTTAGAGAATATCAAAATATGCCTCACTTAAATCCAATTCATGCACCAAGTTGTTACCCTGACATGGCACTGGTCCTCTTGAAAAACACAGGCCAAACAGCAAATATGTCAAGTGACAAAATTATCCCACTTCTTAATTTTTCCTATCAAAACAATACACATGATATTGTATCTCCCTTTTATTTTCATCTTGGATCTCTGGTTTTTGTCCATATTGCCTACTTATTCTTCAGCTTGGTTGACCGTCTTTAAAGTTTCCAGGCCTGATTCCCTCCATTTATGCCTTTGCTTTTTCTCACATTAGTCAGCATGAGTGAGATAATATTCCAAAAGACTCTCTTACAGTATCGTTCACTCTTCTACATGCAACCCATACATTATGTAGCCCCACCCCGCTTCCTGACTCTACAAGCTGACTCATTTATTTCAACTTGCCTTTAAACAGGAAACAATTACTTAACAATGAGACATAATCAAGAATAATTATAAGCTTACCATTTCTCAATATATATTACATGTGTTTATAAACAAAACATTGGGATGGCTAGGTGATGCCGTGAATTGAGCACTGTCCCTGTAGTTAGGAGGACCCGAGTTTGAATCCTGCCTAAGATACTTAACACTAGCCCTGTGACCTTCAGCAAGTCACTTAATACCAATTGCCCTGCCCTGCCCCCCCCAAAAAAAACAGGAAACAAAAACGTTTTTGTTGGATTACATTTCTGATTTAATTCCTGAATACAGCTTTATACACTATATTTGACCTCTCAATAATAAACAAGTGTGTTTTCTAACTAAAAAAAAGTAATATCTAATATTGACTAAATCCTATAAGTATCATAAACCAAGACAAAGTGAATAATAGTGATAGAGATGAATGAGGACAAAAATGGAGATAGAAATATCCCTCCATGATATGCACCCACATGCCCCCCACACACACACATTAAATCAAATAAGCAATTTAGTTCCTAAACATTCCCCTGAACTATCATGAATGTTATTATTATAGTAAAAGAAGATTCATAGAACCAGACCCTAAGATGGGCAATTAGATTATTTAGTGTAACCCTCTCATTTAACTGAGGGTAAGGTGATCAGGTAACTTTTCCAAATGTATTATTACCCTTCACGCATGGTACATTACATCCAGTTTCCTACTTGCCACGCCTTGTGTTTTTTTTAACCATCCATGAAACCCTTGAAATCTATCCATGGACCCTTTTAATATCCATGTACTCCATGTTCTTCTATCATTCATGATACTCTTCCATCATTCTCCCCATTGTGAGCTCCTATGTTAATATAGCCCAATATCACCGACTTTTAGCAGACTGGGCAAAATTAGGCCTTCAATCATGATGTTTTAGTATGGGCTATGAAAATCTCTTTGCTGCTGCCAAGTTACAGGTCTTCTAGGACCAATAAACCTGAAATGATACAGAACTGTCTCCACCTTATTGGAAAGGCTATTGGGGAAGTAGGAGTCTCCCTACTCTGGACACTCTTTAGCATCGATAATGAAATTCTTAAAACATGACGTCCCAAACTAAAGAGAAAAAATCAGTCAACTAGTCTAGACAGACAAGTTAATAGTGTCTTGACTTTAGCTCAAACCTGGCTTCTGACCGTAATATTTGTCAAGCCATTTAACTAACCTCCCTGAAACTCAGTTTCTTTATATATATATAAAACAGGAATAAAGAAGACCTAGGATCTGTAACTTTCAGGATTTTTGAGATCCTCAAATGAGAACACATATGTAGAAGTAATCTGTAAACTTTCACAAAGAATCACAATAAGTTGCTGGTATGACTAAGAATTCTTACAACTACCCAAAGATTCTCTGTTTGAGCCTACACATAGGCTGGGCTCTGTCCATGGTAAAAGAACTTTAGCCAAGGTGAATTCTGAACCTCTTGGTATTAAAAATCATATCCACTGATATATAGAACTCACATTCTGAATGAGGCCATAACCATGTTTAGATTTGTAAAGTGATTCCATAGGATCCCAGGAAAGTGAATGAGAAACATTAACTAATTGGTACACCAAACACAGAAACACACACACAATTATATCCTTAGAACCGCAAATTTTTTGAGCATATGTACATGTGTATGTATGTGTATGTTTATATGTATACATGCATGTATATGTGTATGTGTGTGTTCACCCCTAAGATCAATAGTCTTGCTTCCAGCTCAACCCTTGCAAACATCATCCGAGAAGCAATTCCTTTGAAGAAGGGGTCATCATTCATCTCCATTAATTGCCACCCAACTGTCACACATAGGACAGACAAGCAAGTCTAGCTGAAACAGTAAATAGAAATTAGTTTACCTTGATCAAGTCAAACCACGACCATTGTCACCTTGACCCACCATCCCCACTTGTACCTGAAGGAAATAGTCCAGTACCCTGAATCCAATAATCTGGGATGAAGCATCACTTCTTGCCTAGTGTCCACAGCCTGGAAAGCATTGCTTGGGGAGATGAAAGCCAGCACTAATGCAGCCTGGAAGGTACTGCAGCAATATCTACTGAAGACCCAGAAAAGAGATTTCTTGCCACCAAATTCCTTGACACTATCAAATACGTCAAAATTGGAAAACGATATATTTTTTATTAGTGGATATGACAGCAAAGAAGATGTATTACCTTCTGCTTTGCCATTGCACCCTGAGGACTGAGTGGCTTTTTTATCTTTATGATTTGCAGCTACAAACTTCCATATTTATTGTTTCTTTTACTGTAACATTAACTAATTGCAAGCAGGGACTGTTTCACTTTTTTATTTGTATTTCCAGTACTTAGCACAATACTTCTCACGCAGTGCTTAATAAACACTTTGTCTGTGCTCATACCCCAGACTATTTTTGAATCCAGAGACTCATAACCTAGACTGTCTTTTGAACCCAGAGACCGACTTAGCAATGAAATGAGCCAGTAGCAATGAGATGGAAATTCATGTATTTTTTTTTCTCATCTACTCACATCTCTTAACATACAGGCAAGTTCCACCTGATCAGACACACACACTCATAAATACACATAGGTACACACAAATACACATGTATATCCACCTACAAATATTCACGTTTATCATTATTGCTACTTCTGCTATAATCATTATTGAGGCTGCACTTTTCTAATATTTCTAAGCCATAAAGACTAGATCTTACACCTGCTTTTAAAGAGTTTATGACTTATATACTGATAAGGTTTTTGCAAACCTTTACCAACTTCAAAATAATTGATAACTGGCACAATTAATCTTTTGACAATACACACACTAATGTCTCTAAGAGACATATATATCTGTCAAGTAAGCAACAGAAATTGTGGAAAAAAGAAAAAAAATCTTGTCAAGCAGGAAAAAAAATAGATGAAAAGTGAATTCCAATCAGTACAAGGCAATAGTAAATGAACTGTCTATTTTAGCAATGACTCTCCCAAGCTTTTATGAATGTGTCAGTATTTTCTAATAACTGGCAAATCATTCATTTTTTCACATTTGCCAAAATAATGCTGACTGCTTTTCTCCCTGTTGTTCAAGATGTCACGTACAATTTTACAAGAAAAATGTAAGATATATTAGAGGCCTGGGACTATAAATATAAAGTGAGAGTGTTCTAACTCTGCTGTAAGCATTCCACTGGGCTTCCAGGTAACAGCAGAGAACTGTGAGATTTCATTAGTACCCAGGCCGTGCTCATTTCACTCCCACCTCTGCTTCTCAGTCTGTGGCCTTTTCTATTTCTTTGCCAACTGCCTTCTCAACCTGGAGGTGCCTGCTCTCCGTGGCCCTCTTCTGGTTGTGAGTACCAGACACAATCTGCCATTTTATGAGGTGCATAGGTTATGTTCCTTTCATCTCCCATTCTATTCTATATTCTTTATTTTTTTCTCATCCTTCACAGAAGCCCCATTCAGGTACCATTTGCCCATCCCTTTTCTGATTCCTTTTTTTTTCTTCTGGAAGAGGGAAAACAAGGGAATTGGAGTTAAGTGACTTGCCCTAGGTCACACAGCTAGCAAGTGTATCAAGTGTCTGAGGCTGGATTTGAACTCAGGTCCTCCTGATTCCAGGACTCCATTCACTGTGTCACCTACCTGCCCCATCTGGTTCCCTTTTTATATATTGTCTTTCTCTGTTCTGATGTAAGTTCCTTGAGGGCAGGGTTTAGTTTTTGTTTTTGTTTTGCTTTGCTTACATATATCTTTTAGCACTCTAGTACATACTAATCACTTAATCAATACTCTATTTAGTTTCCTAGCTGTCTACTAGTGGCCACAAGACTATAATGCCAATGAATCTGTTTCAACATTGATTTTGTCCAAATACTCTAACAGTTTTCAAAACCAAAGACCATGGGTTATTAGGTGCAAAAGCCATCTTATATCATAGGCTGTCTGAAGGATGGGACCTTAAAACACAGAACAGAAACAACTGTGTAATCACTTTGTTCAGTATTCTATCAAGAAATGGTTAGGTGGTAGAGTGGGAAGAGCCCTGGACCTGAAGTCAGGAAGATTCATCTTCCTGAGTTCGAATCTGACCTCAGATACTATGTGACCCTGGGCAAGTCACTTAATCCTTTTTTGCCTCAGTTTCCTCTTCTGTAAAATGAGATAGAGAAGGAAATGACAAACTACTCCTGTATCTTTGCCTGGAAAACTTCAAATGGGGTCACGAAGAGTCAGACATGACTGAAATAACCTATGAAATAACACAATTCTGTCAAGAGGCTTCATAGTTCATTTTCTGTTTGTGCTAGACTTTTTTGTGTGTTTTGTTTTTTTGGAGGGAGTAGGGTAAAACAATTGGGGATAAGTGACTTGCCCAAGTTCATAGAGCTAGTAAGTGTGTCAAGTGTCTAAGGCCGAATTTGAACTCAGGTCCTCCTGACTGCAGGGCTCTATTCACCGTGTCGCCTAGGGGCTTCTAGATTTTTTAAAGCTCCTTTCAAACTTTGAAATGCTATGAATCAGAACTGGAAAAGATTTTAGATAGCTTCAAGATTTTCATTTTTCAAATAAGAAAACCATGGCACAGAGATATAAATCCAGAGAGGCCCAAGTAAAACCTGAAACCAAGCCTGAGCATTTTGATACTGAAGCCATGACTCTTTCCAGGAAATCATGTCCCTGAGTATGAAAATTCCAACAAAAATGAAGTCAGGACCTCTACATTGGTGATTGCCAATCCTAGGAGTGTATGCCACATTGTTTCTTGTGGGCATAGAGGTCATTCTGATGCTGCTCCAATCACGCTCTAACCTTGGGTAGTGATGTCATGTACTCTCTTGGTGAATGGGCATGATCTACCATTCCAAGATATGCAGAGCACAACAGTAGCTCACTATGGATCTGTGGTAGCAAGGACTTTAGTCCACTCCCTCCATATCTCTCCTCTGAAGCATAGTAAAATTCTTTTATCCAATTCACTTAGGTCTCTTGACTCATATTATATCATTTGCCAGGAAGGTTTCCAGCCCACTTCTGTATGCTCATGTGCTTCATACTCTAAGGTCATAGGGGGGTAGAATTCGAGCTGAATGACAGCTATCTCAGACAAAATCTAGTCCAACACCCTCCTTTTTACATTTTAGAAAACTGAGGCCCAGAGATGTTAGATGATTTGTCCAAGGTCACACAGGTAATAAGTGGCAGTGTTAGGTTTCTAACTGAGGGCTCTGACTACAAATCTAATTTTCTTTTACACTCCACCAAAATATCTTTTCTAACTAAAGAAAAGAATATTGGGGAAAGTCCATTTTCCTTCCTTCATTTGGTGACTTCTTCCGTAACTACCCAAAGAAGAAGATGACTCCATCTCCTGGATCATTTCAGTGTTTAAAAGTATCTTAGACAGTAGAGATGTGCTCTGAAATCCCACCATTACAAATCAGAAATGTGCTCTTCTTGTATCTTTTGTTAAGGGAGCTGTTTGAGGGAGGTTGGGGGAAGGGGGAGTTAGGGTGTGGACATGGAAGAAGATTAAAAACAACAACAAAATGACAAGGGAGTATACTTCAAAATGATCACTACATCATCTCTATGGAAGTTCCTTCAATCCAATACCAGTGATAAACCATCTACAACCAATGACCCTAGGGAGCTATCCTAGCCACAGAAGGGTTAAACGACTCATTCATAGTGACATAGCAAGTATCTGCCAGAAGTAACATTTGAAACAAAGTCTACTTGACTTCAAGTTCAGCATTCTAGCGAGTATACCATGCTGTCCACCTCCACAGCAGTAAAATAATAAACTAAGATATGATCAATCCCAATTATAATCATCCATGAGAACTCAGTAAATTCTATTAGAACTACAGTATTTTTAATAGATGAAACCAGTGCCAGTAATTGCTTAGACATAACATGGATAAATAAAAAAGATTTAATCATACAGAATACACATAATCTCTGAACTATATGAGATGAAAGGTCAAAATAAAAAGACTTGGGGCAGCCAGGTGGCTCAGTGAGTAAGAGCACCGGCTCCAGTGTCGGGATGACCTGGATCAAATCCAGGCTCAGACATGCAGCACCACACCCAGAAATAACTGGCCATGTAACCTTGAGCAAGTTACTTAACCCCTATTGCTTTAAAAAAAAAATAAAAAGACTTAATAATGGAATTCTAAACCACACGGGAACAGAATGAGGCATACATCATCCCCATCTTCCTAACCTGTTCTTAGAACTGTCCAGAAAATACTTTCATTGAAACTTCATGAAATGAGCTCACATTCATATGCTTTTATTCTATTACAGAAGGTAGTTATTTTATCTACTTCTATAATAATCTGCTCATAATTAAATAAAACAAACAATAGATTAATGATTTGTTTCAGGACCAGTTCTAGCTGAACTTCATCAAAATCAATGAATCAATGAAAGCAAAATGGTAATAACAATCACAATGAGAGCTTCTACTTGTTAACACTATATTTTCCTTACAACTATCCTGTGAAAAATATTGTCTAAATATTATCTATACATTTACTAGATGGAGATATTTAGGTTCATACTCATGTGTAAATGTATTTTTTCTAGTATATGTCACTTTGGGGCCTATGTAATTAAAGGATGGATTCAGAGCAATGGTATCTATTAATGGAAATATCACTGTACAGTCTAAACACATATGATCAGATATCTTAAAAACAGTCCCCTCACATGACTATCACTTTAGCTCTGGATGTAGAATCTTTCATCTAAGAAGGGATTCTTCACCTTTTTGCTTTTCATTGACCCTTCTGGCAAGTTGACTAAGTCAATAGATGGGCTTTTTCTCAGAATCATGTTTTTAAGTACATAAAATATAATACAGAGGGTTCAAATGGAAACCAATTATATTGAAATACTTATCAAAACTTTTTTTTCAAAAATCTGTGGATATCAAGTAAAAAAAACAAACTGTTGCAAGACTATCCCAATTCATCTCCTGGTTTCTAATCTCTCCCCCTTAGAATCCAATTATCCACAGAATTGCCAATCTTCCTAAAATACAGGTGAGACATTATCATTCCACTGCTTAAGAATCTCCCGTGGTTTCTTACTGATCCTAAGATATAATACAGAAATGTCCGGTTGGCATGTAAAGACCTTTAGGGTTTGACTCATATTCCTTCTCCACATTTATTTAACACAGAGTCCTTTCATCTCTCTATGGTCTAGCTTAATTGGAATACTTGTTCGTTTCCAAAATTCAGTCTTCTTGCTTTTTACCTCCATACCTTTTTCTATGCTATCCTTCCTGCCTGGAATACTTCTAAAATGTCTTGGTGTTTCAAGGCTAAGCTCAGGGATCCCTATACTACGAAATACCTTTCCTTATCCTTCCCCAGTGGTTTAAACCAGAGATTTTCTCCCTCCTCAAATTTTCTTGTTAATACTTATCCTTTTGAATTGTTTATCCTTCCCCAATCTAGTAAACTATAAATACCCTGAGGACAGGGTCTATATTCTGTCCTCACTTAGTATCCCTAGATCTACCTAACCTTAAACTGTCTAGGTGCTTACTAATTGCTCACTGGGTTAGGCTGAATGCAGATCCCAGCATACTGACCACATCATGGTTAAGTCTACAGCCATGGCTTTGTTTCAAAATATTTGTTTGCCCCAATACTATTCCAGACAGAAACTTCCTTAATGGCTCTTACAGCAAAATAAAGAAATCAAATGTCCATGAGTTGGCTTCACTATTTTCTCCCGATCTATGAAGACACATAAAAGTCAGGGAAAATTCATTGGCATGAAGACCATAGAATGTTAGAAAGCATCCATCTTAGAATAACTCAAATTCAATGATATAATCTACCAGTCTGTTTTTAGCTTCTTAGTTATAGAACAGAACAGGTTCCTTTCTAATGATGCTGGGGTCCCTCTACTGCTCTAAGGAAAATCAAAAGCATAAACTTGGAATCTGGGTACAATAAGATAATCCCCAGTTTCTTTCATAGCAAAGCCCAGACATCACTTTCTATACCATACCCTTCCTCCTTCTCTCCTGCTTGGTTATCATTACTCTATCCCTCTGGAAATTGTTTTGTATTTATTTGAATATACATTGTATTTAGTAGCTTTATACATTTTGTAAACTACCAACCCTGTCCCCCTATTCCCACTCCATCTGAACCCAGTACGTCACCCAAGAACGGGGACCATTTTATTTTTGCCTAACATCCCTAGTACACAGACCTAGGTCCTTCATATAATAGGCATTGCATAACATTTTATTGAATTAAATGGATTTGAACTTAAGTGATCCACTCTAACCATTCTATTTTATATTTGAGGAAGGGCCAAGAGAGGATAAATCATTTTACCTAAGACCAAATAGTAAGTGGCAAATCTAAGATTCCAACCTGAAAATTCTGACTCCAAATTCAGGGTTCTATTTATTAAGTTGCTTATTTTCTCTTTCATGCCATGCTCTATTCTAGGCTATATTACATACTAGCTGTGTGAATTTCATCTCCTTACTGAGAAAGTGAAGAGGTTGGAAAAGATAATATCTAATGATCTTACTTGTCCTAAAACTCTAGTAAATTTTGCCTCTCCAGAGGGAAATTCAATTCAAATAGTATTATACATTGTATTAGGACCTATGTAGAAATCATCTAAACATAAGTAGTTTTGTCCATTTGCAAATTAACAGACAGGAACCATACGGAGAACAGTTCATTTCAGTGCTTAACAAATTTAAAAGCAAATTTATTTTAAAATATCTTTATTGAATTCAGAATCTGAGGATTTTTTTTAAACTATTAGTTCAGTAAAGCCATATCACTTCTGTTCCTTAATACCATGAACGTTTCCTTTCAGTAATGTAATTCCTTTTAAACTCATCCCCACTTTATTCAATAAAGGGGACAATTTTATGTGAACTTGTCTTTGAGTACATTGTGTTGTTAGTTCTTTCAAAAACAAACTGATCTATGTTAATTTCATGATTTTGAAGCCCAGGTACCCTGCTGGAACTCACATACTTACAAGAGAACCAGAAGAGAGAGTTCCTACATGTTAGGTGGGTTTGCTATGTGGGACTTAAAGGGGGACAGAGCCAAGAGCCATCCAGAATGAAAGTGTAGATATGTAACCCCCTATGCTGTTGGAGGAAGCCCTGAAGCTAATGAGCACGTGAATTTGTCAAAATAAGTTGAGCCATGAATTGAGATCCTCCCTATAGTTAGGCTTGCTGAATACAAAGTGCTATGTTTCTGCAGATGGGTCTTGGATAGAGTGATGGACTTAGCATCAGGCAGATATTAATTCAAATCCCATCTCTCAGGCATTTTGTTAGCTACATGACTGTAATAAAATCACTTAATGTTTATGTGGTCCATACCCCATTAGCCATGGCTACATTACCAACTGCCTCCATAGGTGGAGGTGTCTACACTGGTAAAGTTTCAGATGTTCCATAAGTTCAGGCTAGTCCTAAAGCTTCAGTGGAACTCAGAAATCATCTAGTTTAAATCACGCCATTTCTCAGAGGAGCAAAGGGAGGTACAGGAAAGTTGGCTTGACCAAAATCACATAGAGAGTAAGAGACAATGGCAGAATCCGAACAAAAGTCCTCCAATTCCAGATCTGGGCTTTAATTTATATGGCCAACAGTAGAATGTAGACATATGATCATCATAGCTGACCAAGATATGTTAATGTCAAGTGAACAAGCATTTAGTATGTGCCAGACACTGTGAACATCACTGGGAAAACAAATATAAACAGAAAGAAGGAAAGTTTCTGACCTCAAGGAATTTATAATCTTTTTTATTTCTTTCTGGAAGTAGGAAGGCAGGGCAATTGGGGTTAAATGACTTGCCCAAGGTCATATATCTAGTAAGTGTTAAGTGTCTGAGGCTGTATTTGAACTCAGGTCCTCCTCACTCCAGGGTCAGTGCTCTATTCACTGTGCCACCTAGCTGCCCCAGAAATTTATATTCTAATGGAAAAGGATAATAAATTAAAGAAAACTGAAAATGGTGGGGGGATACCTATACAAGGGGATAGTAAAGAAAGTCTATAATGTAGCCTAGGAATGAAAATATGGCTGACCTAGCCATTTCCCTGAAAAATTGATGTTTTAGTCAATCAATAGGGAATACAGGGGCACAAGATCCTTCCAGTGTGAGAATTCCAAGGTTGGAGTGAACTTCCAGAGTAAAGAGGTTTTTTGGGTGGTGAAGAAAATCCTATCGGATAAGACAGCTTTGAAGTCTATAGACGAATGAAGTTTGTGGGCTCTGAGTTTCAAGACGGTTTGGTTTACAGGAAGCATTCTGTTGCCTGAAATCCAGCAAACAATTCTGGGATTCCTGGAGATGGAAAGAGATCAGATGCGGTTAAGGGAGGTTCTAATTTGTTTCCATAACTACCAAGAGATCTGGAGATTGACATTTGCTTATTGAACTGGGACTAGGCATCAACATTTCAGTATGGGAATGTAGACCTAAGTCAAAGAAAAACCTGACCACTCTAAATCCAAAGATTTGAAATAGGCGAATACAGAACCACAGGCATAAAGGAAAATGGCTCATTGAAATCACCTAACCCAAATATCCATCCTGGGACTTGGTTCTCTCTGTATCAAATTAAAGGCACAGTCCATGTTAACAGCAGGAATAACTTTGATCCTAAAGACTCATATTTACATATGAGGCTGTTATCAAAATGTTTGTTCTATGGCAACTCTTCATGGTGTTATCTCCATTTAACAAATGAGGAAACTGAGGCTCATTGAGTCACATTACTTATAAAAGGTGATGTGGCTTTAAATAGTAGCACTAATATTTTCTCTACTTCTATGATTACTAATATTTTTTTTTGCTTTTTGGAGGGGAGAAGGTAGGGTATTTGGGGTTAAGTGACTTGCCCAAGATCACATGGCTAGTTTTTGTGTTAAGTGTCTGAGGCCGGATTTGAACTCAGGTCCTAATTACTCCAGGACAGGTGCTCTATTCACTGCACCACCTACCCTCCCGTATTACTAATATTTTAAATTAATTTGTTTATTTTTAGTTTTCAACATTCAATTCTATAAGGTTTTGAGTCCCAAATTTCTTCATCTCCTTCCCCTTCCTCCACCCCAAAATGGAGTTCAATCTGATAGAGGCTCTACATATACATTCATATTAAACATATTTTCATATTAGTCATGTTCCACAAAAGAATCAGAATCAATGGGAGGAACCAGAAGAAAGAAGAAACAAAACAAAACAGGAAAAGAAAAAGAGAGAACAATAATAAGCTTCAATCTGCATTCAGATTCCATTGTTCTTTTCCTGATTGTTGATGGCATTTTCATACGATTGTTACTATTACTATTCCTTATTTCTATTCCTCCTATTCTTAATAATTATAACAATGATAACAATAAGCTGGCATTTCAATAGTGCTGTAAGTTTGCATTTTAACTGTATTATCTTATTTGATCCTTACAACAACTTTAAGATGTTGGTGATAATTTATTCCTTTTCTACCCATAGGGAAACTGAGATTCCCAGAAGTTAAATGACTCCCACAGGGTCAATCAATCATCTATTCAACAAGGACTGAATAAGTGCTTACTATTTGCCTGTCACTCTCCCACTCCCTGGGCATCAAAAGGCAAAAGGGAAACCTCCTCTGTCTTCCTGGAGCTCATGTTCTTTGGGAGGGTCAAACAGTAAGCCTCTGAGGTGGGACTCAAATTTAGACATTCCTGACTTAAAGGTCATAGCTTTAGCCCCCAGTGCACATGCCCAGTGATCTTTCAGTGCCATTACAATGAAACCATCTGGAAGCTGGGCCTGAAAGGGCCCCTCTGACTCATATTAAGTGCAGCTTTGCACACTGTCTACATCTTGTTAAGCAATTGTTTGCATTCTTTTTGTCCTTTGTTTTTATACAAATACCTGTTTGTTCAACATATTTCTGCTATGGAAACACTAAATAAAGTCTGATATTTTGGTATGTGTTCTCATCACTTCTTTTTAATTACACCCCCTGATTACTTTTAATGTTTTGTAGCTTACCCTGTAAAGCTTTCAAATAATACTCCTGCTTAATGCAGTCTAGAATGTAATACTGGCCCATCTCACCCTGTATTTTATTTAATCAAAAGCTTACATATAAGCAGAGGGATTCATGATTGTGGGGGAGCTGGACTCCGCAGTGGAGAGGAGGGCATAGAACTTGGGTTCAGGAAGATGTGCATTTGCATTATCCCTCAGACACAAGTTATGTAACTGTAAGAAAGTGCCTTCTCTCTAAACCTCAGATCCCTCATCTAAAAACTGGGATAGTATCTGCCCCCCAAGGACTGTTGTGAGAATCAAATGAAATGATACATAAAGTACTTCACAATCCTCAAAGTGTTATATAAATGCTAACTGTTTATTAGTATTGGGGCAGCTAGTGGATAGAGCTTTGAGCCTGAAGTCAGGAAGATTCATTTTCATGAGTTCCAATCTGGTCTCAGATACTTACTAGCCATGTGACCCTGGGTAAGTCATTTAACCCTGTTTGCCTCAGTTTCCTCATCTATAAACTGAACTGGAGAAGAAAATGGCAAACCACTTTAGGATCTTTGCAAAGCAAACTCCTAAAAGCAGTCACAATAATTCGGACATGACATGAAACAAATACAAATTAGTATTATTGTTGTTTATATTGATATAATAATGGAGACGGTGGTGATGGTGTTGGTGATGATGATGATAGGGTCTTAGCTTTAGATCTAAAATAGTATTTAAAGATTATCTTGTCCAACTCCCTCACTTTATAGGTGACAAAAGTAATACTCGGGGATGTGAAATATGAAATAACTTACCCATGGTCTCCCAGTAAGGGAGAGCTAGGATTTGAACCAAGGTCCTTTGAGTGTACATCTGGCACTCTTGTGTATTAAGCCTAGTTTATACCCTTTCAGGGCCATCTCCACTTATCTTGATCTACATCTTGGCCTTGGTCCAAGGTGGTTCTGGAGGAGAAAGTGAGGCTGGTGACTTTGCACAGCCCTCCCTTACTCAAATCCAATTCATTGGCAAGTCATGACATCACCTCCCTAATTTCATAGTCCTCTCCAAGAATGAAGGATAAAAAATAACAAACAACAATTCTATACCATATAATACAGGAGATTTAGGATTGGAAAAGGAGGTAAGCCTGTCAGAAGTATGAGTGATGGATAACAGATGGATAGCCCCAGATTTGTACTGCTCCCCACAGAATGATAAAGGATTCAGAGGAAGGCCTCCAGTGTGTTGATATGACTTTCAGGGAAATAACTATTGAGTTATAGGATCAAGACTCGGAAGGAATTGTAGAAATCAATCATTAAGGCCACCCACCCCTCTCATTTAACATGGGCAACAGCAGCAAACGTTGATAAAGTATGGATGGGTTATGACCTCACTGTTGGTGAGGGGATCACCATAAGATCCATTGAAAAATTGAACAAAAGAAAAGCTAGCGAGTGTGATTGTGTAACCTCCTAGGAACCTAGTCTGAGTATTGCTGGCATACAGGGAACTGATGGGAAAACAATGAGTCATATTAAATACCAGCCAAACCTGTAAATTCTGGCCACTGGAGGATTCAACAGAGAATTACTTAAACAAGTTAGTTTGAGTACAGAAAAAATAACCATAATAAAAGTAAGTGTTCTGCTGACTGTGAGTGAGAGTGATACTCCTGGCTGACCAGGAATATGAATATTTAGTTTAATAAATAATAATGATAATACTGATGAATATAGCAGGGCAACTAGGGGGTACAGTGGCTAGAGCTCCAGTTTTGGAGTCAGGAAATCTTTCTGAGCTCAGATCTGGCGTCTCATACTTAATAAATTTTTGAGCCTGGGCAAGTCACTTAACCTTTTTGCCTCAGTTTCCTCATCTGTAAAATTGGCTGGAGAAGGAAATGGCAAACCACTCCAATATCTTTGCCAGCAAACCCTAAATGGGGTCACAAAGAGTTGGATATGACTAAAACAACAAATAATAATAAAAGCATTTTAAGACACTTTAAAGTTTGCAAAGCACTTTACAAATATTTTATTCTTACAACAACCCTGGGAGAATTAAGTTGTGGTCTCCAAAATTTGCCCTTCAAATATGCAAAAAAAAATTATAATCATGACAATTTAATTTCAAGAATTCAACATTAACCAGTAATAGTCAATCTAATCCAAAAAGCATTTAAAGTACCCAATATGTACAAGGAAATGTAATGGACTTAATCAAAGTAATTTATGGAAATGCACCCAACCCCTGCTCAATAAAAAGTAAAAGCCAACTCACTGTAAAGAAAAAAAAAAAAGAAAATTGTCCCATATTGTGATTATATTAATAAATGTATGCCCCATGTCCCCTTGGTTATTTCCTACTTCCCTAATGAAGAAAAGAAGGTTAATTTCATTATCTCGAAATACAAGGGTAAAATAAAGAAAAGTCCCTGCAATCAAAGACCTTGTCTTGGCCTGGGTAGAAGCAATGGAGACATAGGTAAGTCTTAATTTGGGGAGCAGGGTGATATGACAGCTATGTAAGGGAATAAGGAAAACCTTCAGTAGAGGACCCATGAACTAAATCCAGGAGGAAGATAAGTATGATATGAGGCAGAGATAAAGAGGGAACACATAGGGGCGGCCAGGTAGCACAGCGAGTAAGAGCACCGGCCCCAGAGTAGGGATGACCTGGGGATCGAATCCAGGCTCAGACACTTAGCACCCACCCAGAAACACAAGGCCGTGTAACCTTGAGCAAGTTACTTAACCCTAATTGCTTAGGGGTGGCCAGGTGGCGCAGTGAGTAAGAGCACCGGCTCCAGTGTTGGGATGACCTGGGATCGAATCCGGGCTCAGATACTCAGCACCACACCCAGAAACAACTGGCCGTGTAACCTTGAGCAAGTTACTTAGCCTCGATTGCTTAAAAAATAAAAAAAGGAAACACATTTCAAGCATTGGGGACAAGGTATGAATCAGATACTTCTGCCATAACATAGTATATGTCTTCCCTCTAAGAATACTTTGCATTTATACCATATACATCTTGTACATATATAACTATTTGTGTGGTTTCTCCTCCCATCAGAATGTGAGCTACTTGAGGGCAGTAATCATGCATTTACCTTTCTTTGTTTCTCAGTCCTAAACTATGGCCGGTACTTAGCAAGCAACCAATAAAAGTTGCTTTCTGGACTTCACCCAGCTAAGCTCAATTACTCCAATGATTCAATTCAACAAAGATTGATTAAGAACAGCCAACAGCGTACAACACCCTGTGGAGGAACAAAGGAGAGGGTAGAAGTGACAAACAGTCTCTGTAATTAAGAATTTTGCATTCTACTAAAGAGATGAAACATATACACAGTTAAATAAATACATGGAGAAAGGAGACAGCAGAAACAACTGGAGAAGATGAGTAGAAATTTCCAAGAGGAGAAACCTCGGAAGAAGAGAAAGATCCTGAGAAGCTGAGTTGACTGGAGAGGGTATTCCAGGCAAGTGAGGAGCCTCTTAGAAGGCACAGTCATTTTGAAGCTCACAGGTCAGTTTGCTTGTAGCAAAGGAGAGATTTGTAGTAGGAATGTGTCATAAGGCAGTTGGGAGCCAGATCATGGAGGGTTTTAAAGACCAGTCTGAGAATTTTGTATTTTATCCTAGAGGTAATAGGGAGCCAATGATACTTTTGGAGCAGTATCACATCTCTATCTAAGATTTTTTTGGTAGTTATGTAGGGAATGGATTGGAGAGAGAGAAAGAAAAAAAAAAAGAGGGTGGGATTGTAGTCCATAGTTCAGGTCTCATCCCATTCAGTCTAGTGTTCTGGTGAAGCTGCCTCTAATATTTTCTATTTTAGTTTTGCAACATTACTCATTAACATATTTTATTACGTTTGATCCTCAGGGCCCTGAAGTGGAAGGTTCAAGTAGAATCATTCCCATTCTTCACAGAGGAACTCAAGGCTAAATTACTTGCTGAAAACCACATGCCTAGTAAGCAACACTACACAAAATGGGACCCAGAGAGTTGATTATAATCCAATTGCCTTTTCTACTATACATTGTTGGCCTTCGTGCTATCCTTCTGACTTATAATATAGGAATACATGAATCACAGAATAAAATAAGCAGGAAGAAAGGAAAAAAAAAACATTTACAATGACTACAATAATATAAACGGAGAGAACATTTGAAAAGAAGTCAAAATTTGAGCAAGGAGAAACAATGTTTCCAGAGAACAGATAATGAAATCAACCTTCTTTTGTTCATAAGGGAAGTAGGGAACGACCAAGGAGAGATGGGGCATACATTTATTCATATAATCACAGTATGGGGCAATTTTCTTTTTTTTTTCCTTACAATGAGTTGGCTTTTACTTTTTATTGAGCAGGGGTTGTGTGCATTTCCATAAATTACTTTGATTAAAAAAAGCATCAATAAAATATTTTAAAAGACTTAATGTAGTCCTCTACTTTCAAAATTAGATTGTCATATTTATCCAATTAGTTTAAAACATAAGGAGGAATAATTACCAAAATTTTTAACTACACTCTATCCACCTGCATTATGCCTCCTTTCCCAGAAATGACTTTTAAAGAAGCTTTTCGCATTCTGTTATAACAAGCATCATTTAACAAACACACTAAACTAACATTTATTAAGTTCCTACTATGTATGAGGCACTTTGCTAGGATCCAAGAGAAAACAAAACAGAAACTGTGGCCAAAAAGAGGCATTCTAAATACACAAATAGCTATGACACAAGATAGGGAACAAAATAGAGATACAAAGAGAATGTTCTGGAATTGTACAACCAGAAGTATTTGAGGAAGAAGAAGGCTCACTTTCACTTAGGGTTAGAAGGACATGGGAATCAGGGAGCCTTCATGGGCTCATTCTTGAGCTGTTGACTCCCCTAAAATGCCTTGGCTCATTCAGCTTCTAAATAGGGATGCTTAACTATTTCTAACCTGGCCCAAACCCTAAGATTGCTATTACCTTGTCATTTTCACATTATGCTGCCTTAGGTATACAACCTAGGGTATCCCCATCTCTGTTTCTACCTCTGTCTCTGGTAATGATAATCAAATCAATTCTACCACTACAGAAAAGGCATGGTCATTTTTTTTTTTTACAACTCTACTCACTGTCACTGTGATTTCTTAAACAAAACATGCATCATTGTCCATCACTCATTTATAGTCTGTCTTCCTCAATTAGAATGCAAGTTTCCTGAGGTACGGGACGGTCCTACTTTGGCTAGTTATATCCCCAGTGTACAGTGCGCAAAATCTAGAATATATATATGTATTCCTCACATCTATCACCTTCTCTCTATTTACAAAAGCCATCACCACCTCTCAACTGGATTATTGCAATACTCTTATAACTAGTCTCCTTCCATCCAGTCTCTACCTTCTTTGATCCATTTTTCACACCAATACCAAATTTATACCCTAAAGCAAAGTTCTTCCCATGTTTCTCCTGTAATTAAGGAGATCATAGGGCTCCTTTTTAAAAATTCAGATATAATTAAGTTTCTCCCTCCCCCAAAAAAGGCCTACCTACTTGCTACCCTGTTAGTCCAACATCTCCATGCCATTGATTATTCATACTTATGTATCAAACTTTTGGGGCCTAAGAAGAAAAATGCTTGGAGGTTTCCATTTTTAAACATTAGCATTAGTCTTCAGTATAGAGATAGAGATAGAAATAGAGATAGAGATATATAGATAGACATAGACATAGACATAGACATAGACATAGACATAGACATAGACATAGACATAGACATAGACACAGACACAGACACAGACATAGACATAGACATAGACATAGATATATTCCTTTGGCAACCCAAAGGTTCACACTCAGAAGGTTGCTACACCTAGAAGGCCCTCCCTCTTTAATTCTGCCTCTTGGAATTACTCTCATCTTCAAGATTCATCTGATGTAATCTCCCACAAGAGACCCATCCTGATTCAGTCTTCCATAATTGTTTTTCATTTACTAATCATATTTTTAGTACTTACCTGTATACTTTCAGTATCCCTCCCCAGCAGAATATAAATTCATTATGTATGAGGACAAGTTGCTTTTTTTTATTCCCAAAACCTAGCATAGTGTTTGACACATAGTAGGCCCTTAATTGTGTATTGAATTGAATTGAATAAAGGAGGTTGGATATGAATTAGGTGGATATGTGTTTCTAGTAAAAAAATATTTTCTTTAACTAAAAAGGATTGAAGAAGAATATTGTCTGTCTATAACAGGCAAAATAGATATCATAGAGAGTAACTCAGTAAGAAAGAAAAATATAATTTGAAGTTCCTAGGACATAAGTAGATAGAAACAAGGATAGGTAACAGAATTAATGTGAGCATGGAATGATTGTGTAAAAAATTCCAGGGCTACAATAGCTCAGAAGGAGCCGTGACAGGTGAGGGAAGCTAAGGGTGACACCACCACCTAAAAGAGGTTGTTTGGTTTTTTTTTTTCCATTTTTAGTTCTATTGGGAGAAAAAGAAGGAAATGACTGCTCCTCAGGTAGATGAGATGATGATAGCTGCCATCAGAGAAAAGGCTAAACTGGTCAAATCTTACTTTGTCTCTACCTCCACCTCTTCCTTTCCACCTCTACTTCTGACAGAGCCACCTTAATGGTGCAGTGGATAGAACATTGTCCTTGGTGTCAGGAAATCTTAAGTTTCAAATCCAGCCTCCCATACTTACTAGCTGTATGACCCTGGACACGTCATTTAACCTCTGCCTGCCTCAGTTGCCTCAACTGTAAAATTCAGGTAATAGCACCTACTTTACAGAGTTGTTAGGGGGATAAAATGAGATAATATTTATAAGATGGTTAGCATAGAATTTGACATGTAGTAGGCACTTAATAAATGTTTGCTCCCTTCCCCCAGCCCCCATTTCTTATGTTAAGAAGAATGAATTGTTGAATGGAAATGATAAAAGAAAAATAGTTAACAGGAAGCTGCCACTTAAGTTAAGGAGAAAGTAAGAGAATACCCAGGAGTCCTTGAAAAATTCAAGTCATCTGACCCCAAAATGTATCTTTGGCAATAGATTGCTGAGGCCCCATCAGTGATGTAGGGAGCTCTAATTAATGCAGTCTTAACCTATTAAGTTTAACAAACTTGGGATTTCCTATATTTGAAAGATCTGGAAGAAGAGAGTCATGGCAGAAGAAAATACCAAGAGATAGAGAGAGAGGAGAGAGATGGACAGAGAGAGAGAGAGAGAGAGAGACAGAGAGAGAGAGAGAGAGACAGAGAGAGAGAGACAGAGAGAGAGAGACAGAGAGAGAGAGACAGAGAGAGACAGAGAGACAGAGAGAGACAGAGAGAGAGAGACAGAGAGAGAGAGACAGAGACAGATAGAGACAGAGAGACAGAAACAGACAGACACATAGAAAAAGAGAGACAGACACAGAAAGACAGAGAAAGGAAAGAGACAGATAGAGATAGAGAAACACAAAGAGAGAGAAAAGGAGAGACAGGTGAACAAATAGAGTGTGAACACTAAAGGTCAATGAGCATGTCCTGAGAAAATCCTAGAAAAAGAATTCAAAGTATGACATATGTTAGCAAGATATAGGCTAAGAAGCCAGAATAAACAAAGAGTGTCAGAGTGATTGATTCCTTGACTCTCTGACAGTGAGTAATATGGTGTGATTGGACTATTTGTTGTTGTTCCGTCATTATGGAGCTGTATCTGAACTCCTGCGACCCCATTCGGAGTTTTCTTATCAGAGACACTGGAGTGCTTTGCCATTTCCTTCTCCAACCCATTTTACAGATGAGGAAACAAAGACAAGCAGGGTTAAGGGACTTCCTGAGGGTGACCCACGTAGTAAGTATCTGAGGCCGATTCTGAACTCAGGAAGTGAGTTTTCCTGACTCCGGGTCCAGTGCTCTCTGGACTATGGCACCACCTAGCTGCCTTGATTGGGTCATAGATTGTATGTAAACAAATGATAGGAAATCAACTGTGAAGTTTCATTTGGAATAAAACTGTGGAGTACCTCAAATACTTAGTAGCAATGGAAGACTTAAGTAGACACAGGGTTTAGGGAGGAAAGATAATTTCTGATGCAGATATTTTGAGTTTCAGATACCTACAGGATATCCAGTTCATTTACTTGTCGACCTTCCTTTAACTATTCAAATCTACAACTGCTTGGCCAACTGAGAATGACCTGGAACACTGAAGGTAAAGTGGCATAGAAATGTTAGTTAACTTCACTGACTCATTCTTATATATATTTTTAAAGATAATCAAAATCAATGTCAAAATAGAGTAGAAGAGGTCATAAAACCAGTATGTGTAAAAGACAATGAATCTTTAAATTCTTTCTGACTCAGCTGGAGATGCTAAGTAAATTGCACTTTAATACATATATGTGTGCATATGCATGTGTCTGTAATAGAGAGAGAGTCATTGTTTTTCAGTAGTTTTTTAGTCATGTCTGACTCTTTATGACCCCATTTGGGGTTTTCCTAGCAAAGATACTGGAGTGGTTTGCCATTTCCTTCTCTAGCTCATTTTTTAAGTAAGGAAACTGAGGCAGAGTTAAGTGACTTGCCCAGGGTCACACAGCTAGTGAGTGTCTGAAGCTATATTTTTATTCAGATTTTCCTGACTCCAGGCCTACAACTCTATCTACCTAGTTATGTACCCTTTGCTATGTAGCTGTCCACTAGATGGATAGACAGATAGACAGACAGAGACATACTTACACGTGTGTATGTATCATCTACTACATATATGTATTGTAATACACATATAATACTAATACATAAAACTATAAGCATGTAAAAATGTATCTCAAACTGAATTACATAAATCTACTTATATTTTTAAAATTATATATTGATATATACATATATGCTAAGTATATGCATGTTTATATGTAGACAGACAGACAGATGATAGATAGATAGATAGATAGATGATAGATAGATAGATAGACAGACAGACAGACTTACTGGAAAGCTTATTGGCTTCATAGACGTTCTAAGATCATCAGTTAAGAGGCCTGATAGAAACAACGTATATTCTAGCTTCCAGAAAAAAAAAAAAAAGCAGTTGAAACGTGCAAGGCTTTTTCTTCCCCTTTGGCTGAGGTTTCAAACTGGCTAATCCACCATAGACAATCCATGGTCTTCTGAACCACTCTAGGTAAATTGGCAACAGAAAATACATTAGAAACGCTTAGGGGGATCTAAAGCTAATATGGCTTTCTCCGGGAAGAGTGTGCTATAAATTTGACAAGGGAAGTAGTGAATGAAATAGACCTTCACACTAGGGCAGCCTGGGGCTCCATGACCATGAAATCTAGGTGTTCTAATTTGACCAGGGGGTACTTCATGCCCAGATGTGGCAAGACCTAGGGTGGTTTATCTAGGGCACACAGTTTCACCTAATGAATTATGAAATTTATTTTCATGATCACAGAAAAAGATGAGAATGTGACAACAAAAAAGTTGTCAATCCTATAACACTTCACAGTTTGCAAAATTTTTCCTTTGCTATAATTACATGAAGGAGGGTAGTGCAAATATAATTCCCATTTAGCAGATAAGGAAATCTGGATTGAAAAAGTAGAAGACCTTAACCTGGGTCCTCCAACTGGTACCTGAGACAAGATGTGAATGCAGATCTCCTAATTCCAAGGGCTGAGCACTTGTCACTAGATGCTTTAAAGAAACCCTTCAGGTCTCCCACACTGACCACTTGGAGGTAAGCAGCAGAACACTCCCCCTTCTCCCTTGTCAGTTTGAGCGGAATAACTTATTAGCACAAAATTCTCTTTTTACACTTCATTTCAGGGAGGCAAACTAGAGCCTGGGGGGAACATCTGGCTGATAAATGCAACCATCATCTTTGATTCATTTTTATTTCTAGGCTTCCTTGTTTATTTTTCAATCGATATGTACAGGAGTTAAAGGAGACGTCCTGTTGTACAGTGATGACAACGGAGCAATAGCTACACCATCCCAACACCTGAAATCCTCTTAGCAGCAGCTTCATCCTAGCATTTAAATATTGACTATGAAATACTGACTATTTAAATGCGTTAATTATTAATTTATTGACTATTTAAATATTAAATATTGACTATTATTCTCTCTCTGAATATTTATGTCATTAGATCTTATATATTTGAGAGAGGTCTCACAAGTAAAGACCAGACATGAAAGAATTTATAGTGCAAAGAAAAACAATGGGCAAATTTATGAATTAGGGTTCGGGTTATACTCCCAGGGAGCGATTGGAGTTCTTCTCATTGAGTTCGAATTTGTCTTTAGATACTTAGTAACTTCGTAACCCTGTTTGCCTCAGTTTCCTCACTTGTAAAATGAGCTAGAAATGTAAATGGCAAAAACACTCCAGTATCTTTGCCAAGAAAACCCTGAATGAAGTCACAAAGAGTCAGGCCAACTGAAACCACTGAACACAAATGCACTCCCAGGGGGAGCAATGTCTTACTTTTATTGTAACTTAATTAAATTATTGCATTATTATGAGTGATATGATGAGACCAAAGATATAAACAAAAAAATGAGCAACCACCAACACTAACAAAAGTATTAGGAACTTTTGTAGACCTCAGTGAAATCACAGGGGAAGACTAGATAATTTCCAGAATTTTCCCCCAACTCTGGATCTTGTGATGATGGGGCCACAGCTTTGGAGGTTAAAAAAGTCCTCAGAAGCCATCTAGTTCAACCCTCTTGAATTCTATAGATGAGGAAACTAAGGCCCACGTAGGTTATGTGACTTCTCTAATGTCATACACATAGTACAAGTGGTTGGGTTTTTTGTCCAAGTCTTTTGACACCACAGTTAGAGTTTTTTTCCGCCGTACCAAATTGCCTTCTAATCATTAATCTAGAGTTGACAAAAAAATCTTTAATAAATTATTTGCATTTCTATTAGGCTTTGTCAGTGTGTAATAGTACAAAACCACTATTAATTTGGTGGCATAAAAATAGGAAAGTTTATAAATAACACACTCTGCCTATAAGAAAAATACAGTTCTCTAGGGTATGTTCTGATAAAACCACTTTAAAGGTGTGCCATAGCTAATCCATTTGTGAATCGGATTGGACATGGGATCTAGGAGATATTTTAAATAGATTTTATAACCGGTGATATGAAAGGCAAAGCTTTGGGAACAGGGTAAGTTAGATCATAAAATTTAGTCAAGGGGAGAGCTGAATAACAAGTATAATTGAACTTTTATGACATTTTGATCGATGGAAGTGCGAACTTTATCAAGAAGAAGATGCAAGATTGTAAACTGTGTAAATATTCCTTCTCCAATTTTAACATCAACTTCATAAAAATATAAATAAAGTTGCTGTTGTTCAGTCATATCCAATTTTCATAGCCTTGTGAACCACTCAGTCCATGGGGTTTTCTTGCTAAAAATTCTGAAATAGTTTGCCATTTCCTTCTCCGGTGAATTAAAGCGAACAGATATTAAGTGGCTTGCCTAGGATCACATAGCTAGTCAATGTCTGAGGCTGGATTTGAATTTAGGTCTTCCATATCACAGGTCCAGAATTCTATCCACTCAGCAATCTAGCTGCTTCACAAATAAAAGTTGCTAACATTTAGATAGTTTGAGGTATTTAAATAGAACGAGCTATCTAAATGTTTATACTTTGTTTTCAAAGCAATACAATACTATTAACAATAATAATAATATGTATATAATAGATTAAGGTTTGAAAAGTGCCATACAAACATCTGTTTTGATTCTCCCAACAGCCCAGTGTCAACATGGCATTGTGGATGAAAAATCACCCTTAAAGCCAAAATGACCTGGATTCAGGACCTAGTTCTGATCCATCCTAGATGAGCAGCCCTATGCCAGTCATTTAACCCCTATTGGCACCTCTCTAAGGCCATAAGTCACAGGGAAGATCCCTTTATGCACTTATTGAGGGAATGTTTTCACTTAGGATTTCCCTATACAGATGAAATCAGAGTTGTATTCTGTATCAATATCCCCATCACTATCACTATGCCCATAACACCCTATGAAATAGGTGCTAATATTATCTTCATCTGATGAGTATCAGAAGGAAGGCCAAGTGAACTGTCCAAAGTCCCACTCCCAGTGTCATAGGGAAAATATGATTTCGGGCCTTCCTCACTTTAATTCTAGTATTCTGTCCACTATACTAACTTACTCCCTTTCTCACAACAGTTTTCTTAATAATTTTGAAGATACATCTGTCCTTTAAACATAAATTAAAATTTTTCCTCTTCCAGAAAAGCTTTCCTGATTATTTTCTTACCCCTCACCCATAATTTCTAAAGCCCTTCTCCCTTGAGATTTCAGAGCTTAATATTGTACTTTCCTGATGTATTTACTATGTAGACAAATTGGGTGATATGGATAATCTCTTAACCTGCTGAGCATGTGACCCTCCCTATGAAATCAAGGTATGCATACCCAGAGAATTGGGAAATTCCCAGATCAGGAGGTTTCCCAATGCCTTCTCTTAAATGTAATACTCATTGACTTTCCTCTCTTTTATCTCCCTATTAAATTATAAGGGCAGAGACTCTGTTTTATGTAATCTTTCCCAGGCATTGAAGGAGCTCCAAATTGTTCCATGGTAGTGGCTTAATAAATATTTGTTGAATTAAAATAATCAGTTTAATCAGGAAATATCAACTAGTTTTGAAACAGCATAAACATGTCTGTGCTATGATCTTGGATATTTTATTCATTAATTTGACTTGTTTCTAGAAGGTTCTCATGGAACCCTATACCAATTGGACATGCAATCAACCCACAGAATCTGCCTAAATATTGATTCCTTCATTGAGCCATTAATTCTCAAAATTTAGTATTTGCATTTTATCATATCTCCCTAGCTCATCAATGGAGGCAGCTTTAGTATTATGGAAGAAAGACCTGATTTGGAATGGGAAAGATCCGATGCCAGTATTTACATGTTATGTGAGTCTGGACAAGCCAAAAAGGAAATAATAGCATTTATCCTACTTATTTGGCAAGGTCCACTGTGAAAAAGACACAAAGTATTATACAGAGGGTCCCAAAAGTCTTAGCATAGTTTTAAGCTTGTAGTTAAAAATAAATTTTTAAAAAGCTTAAGACTTTTTGGAACCCTTACATACATGATCTATTATCTGGAAGAAAATAATTTTTACTGAAAATTCCTTATTCCATCAACACTACCCTTTCTTTCCTCTTGACCTTTTCTTTTCCAAGACCCTATAGTCATCATCATCATCATCATCATATTAAAAGCTGATATTAACTATGTGCTCTAAGATCTGCAAAGTACTTCACATACAACACCTCATTTAAGCTTCATAGCACACCTCAAAGGTAGGTACTAAAGCGATTATTTTCCAGATAAAGAAACTGAGGTTCTTAGAGATTCAGCTACTTATGCAGGATCACACAAAGGGTTAATTGGTAGAATTTGAACATTTACTTCCAGAATTCCAAGACACACTTTGATGTATCTGCTACACCAAAGGGAAGCTGATTTTTTTTTTTTTTTGGCTCTACTGAATCACAGACTGATAGATCCAATTCCTACCTTCAATAAATTATCACGGGGCCACTGCCCATTCACCTCTCCTCCTCCAAACCCTATAGCAAAGGTCAAATACCATGGAAAAACAAGACACCCCAATTCATCTCACAGATGATTAACATATCAATAAACCTATAAGAAAAGGATGTGACTCATTTTTTATCTGATCAATGGCGTAATAGCCATAACCACAAAGAATGAAGATAAAGTGGGCCAGTAGACTTTCAGAGATAGCCTCATTTTGTGACTGGAACTTACTGGCATCAAATAATTCTAGTGACTGATTCTGCACACCCCAAGGAAATTTTTCCTCTCAATGATTCCCCATTTCCTCATATTAAATTTCATGGACATAGTAGAATGTTTTCAAATCAACAAAAAAACAAAGATCAAATAATGGAGTTTTCTCCATATGATGCTACTGTTGTAGTTTTTTTTTTTTTTCGCATTGTTTTGGGTAGGGAGGTAGGGCAGTTGGGGTTAAATGACTTGCTCAAGGTCACATGGTTAATTTTTTTGTGTTGTGTCTGAGGCCAGATTTGAACTCAGGTCCTCCTGACTGTAAGGCCAGTTCTCTATTTCCTGTGCCACCTAGCCGCCCCTGCTACTGTTGTATTTCAAAAAGACTGGTTTTCTTTTGATGGTTGTTGAAGATTGAGTCACAAGATACAAACCTAAGGTTGTCTACAGCAATTTTCCATTGTTGATATCCTTGAAAAAATCCCTTGCTATTGAGAAGAAAAAAATATACACAATGTATAATTATTTCTGTCTTTTCATAAGAGTTTTCAGACCCAAAAATATACTGAAGAAAATAACACCTTAAAAAATAGAGTAACCCAAATAACAAAAGAGGCCCAAAAAGCCAATGTGAAGAAAAATGTCTTAAAGAGACAAATTTGCCAGATAGAAAGGAATTTCAAAAATTCACCAAAGAGAATTATTCCTTCAAAATCAGATTGGATCAAATGCAAGCTAATGACTTCATGAGAAATCAAGATACTATAAAACAGATGCAAACAAATAAAAATATAGAAGGCAATATGTAATATCTCATTGGAAAAAACACTGGCCTGGAAAATAGGTCCAGGAGAGACAATTTAAAAATTATTGGAATTTTATTGAAAGCCATGATCAAAAAAAGAGCCTAGACACCATCTTTCAAGAAATTATCAAGCAAAATTACCCTGTTATTCTAGAACGAGAGGGCAAAATAGAAATTGAAAAAATTCACCCATCACCTCTTGAAAAAGATCCCAAAAAGAAAACTCCTAGGAATAACATAGCCAAATTCCAAAGTTCCCAGGTCAAGGAGAAAGTACTATAAGTGATCAGGAAGAAACAATTTAAGTATTGTGGAAACACAATAAAGATATCACAAGACCTAGCAACTTCTACATTAAGGTATCAAAGGGCTTGGAATATGATACTCTGGAAGGCAGAGGATCTAGGATTAAAACCAAGAATCACCTACCCAGCAAGATTGAGTATAATGCTTCAGGGGGAAATATGGTCATTCAATGAAATAGAGGATTTTCAAGCATTCTTGATGAAAAAAACCCGAGCTGGACAGAAAATTTGACTTTCGAATACAAGAAGCAAGAGAAGCATGAGAAGGTAAACAGGAAAAAGAAATCATAAGGAACTCATTAAAGTTGAACTATTTACATCCCTACATGGAAAAATGAAATTTGTATGTCATAAGACTTTTCTCATTATGAGGATAGTTGAAGGGAATATATATATATATATATATATGTGTGTGTGTGTGTGTGTGTGTGTGTGTGTGTGTGTATGTATATGTATAGGAGGATGTATGTGAACAAATATATATGTGAGTGTGTGAATATGTATGTACATGTATAAATAGGATGCAGGATGAATTGAATATGAAGGGATGATATCTAACAAAATAAAATTAAGAGGTGAAAGAGGAATATATTGGGAGAAGGAAAAAGGGAGAGATAGATTAGGGTAAATTATCTCATATAAAAGAGGCAAGAGAAAACTGTTACAGTGGAGGGGAAGAGCAGGAAGGTGAAAGGGAATGGGTCAACTTTACTCTCATTGAATTTTGCTTAAGGAGGAAATAACATACACACTCAATCGGATATCTTACCCTACTGGAAAATAGGGAGGAAGGGGATAAAAGGAAGACTGGGGGAGAGGGTAGTTAGAAGCAAACACTTGTCAAAGGAGAAAATAGAATAAACGGGGGTCAGAATAGGATGGAGGGAATTATAGTTAGTCTTTCACAAAATAACTACTATGGAAATGTTTTGTGTAACTAACACATATACATCCTATATTGAATTGTTTATCTTCCCAGTGGGGGTGGGTGAGGAGGGAAGGGAAAAGACCTGGAACTAAAAATTTTAAAAACAAATGTTTTAAAAAATTGCTTTTTACATGCAACTAGGAAATATGATATACAGTCACTGGGGTATAGAAATCCATCTTGCCCTACTAGAAAGTTAGGAGGGGGTATGAGAGAGGATATAAGAGAGAACAGATTAGGGGAAGGGGTATTCAGTAGGCACACTATTATGGGGTGGGGTAGGGGAAAGATGGGGAGAAAAATTTGTAACTCAAAATCTTATGGAAATGAATGATGAAAACTAAAAATAAATAAATAAATTGAGAGGAAAAAAACACATTGCTTCAGAAAGCCAAGAAAAAAAAAAGAAATTAAAAGAGACATACATATATACATACATACATACATACATACATGCATGCATACATACTTCTGGAAAGAATCTCTGACCTCAAGGAGTTTCCATTTCACTACATAACACAATATCAGACAGATAAGCAAATTCAAAATCTGTTTTTTTTTTTTTTTTTAGCGATTTCAGGTGGAGGAATGGAAGGATTAGGAGAGCATTGACCATTAGAGAAGTCAGGAAAGGCACCCTGGTGAAGGTGGTAGCAGATTAGACTGGAAAACAGCTAGGGGTGTGTAATGCGAATGTAATGCGAATGTAAATTTTAAAGATCTTCCCTGCCCCTAGGCTAAAGTGCACCAGAAGCCTGGGGAGGGAGGCTTGTTTTTCAGTAGATACTTTTTGATTGGCCAGTGGGTCAATAAGGTTGTTACATTCTCTGAGCCAGGAGAAGGCTATATAAGCCCTGATGTGTAGCTTTGTTTTGGGGACTCACTTTGAGAAGTGTTCTGTGATTTGATCTGAATTCTGGGAAGCCGTTGTTGAGAGTCCCCCGGCTTTGAAAAACCCAGAATGTGGAAACCCAGATGTTGACTGGGTATGGATGTAATGGTTGGACAGTTCGGAAATCTGTCTACTTGATGTTTCTGTCTTGATAATTATGCCTGTATACTTTGAGGTTCAGGGTGCTGACCTTTTCTCCTGAACAAGGTAAACGATATATGTCTGACTGATTAAAGTAAGCTTGTTAACCCATTTTGAGTTGCTTTCCTTTAACAAAGCAGATCCAAGAACCTGTGGTAGCTGCAAACCCTGAGGACGCTTGGGGTGCTTGCTGCTACAGGGTGCACAAAAGGAGAGGTGAGGTGCAAATACCTTTCAGACTTGGGGGACCAGCCTTACAAAGGTGAAGAGAAAGAAGATGGAAGCAGGCAAGTTTGTAAAAAAAAATTTAGAGTGGGGGTGGGGTTTGTGGTCAGAGGGAGGTGTGTATAATGTGTAATCAGTCTTGAAAAATCAATTGGGGTCAACTGTTAGAGAGTTTTAAGATAAATATCTGACATACACTCTCCAGTGGTGGTTGTCTTATTCTTGGAAGGGCTTTGGAAAGGTTTACCTCATCTAGAAGGCAACCATGTTGACAAGAGGACCTCAAACATTGCCACAGTTGAATAATTTGAAGGAAGAGAGATGTTTAGGGCAGGGAAGATTTGGAGGGAGGACCTAGTCACTGGCTTCAAATCTATCACAATTTCTCTAACACAATAGGTGTTCAATAAATGTTTGTTGATAGACTAATTCTGTTCAGTCCTCTAAAGAACTTTTATCCCCAATTGAAATTTACAGGAAAAATACTCATATTCTATTTAAGGAAGATCCTTATGATAATTAATTTACAAAATGAAATGGATTATATTGAAGGGGGAATGGAGGAGTAGATGTAAGTGATAAATTCTATCATCACTGGACATAAGGAGGCAGAAGTTCACCCACCCACTAATGACGCTGTAGTAAGCATTCATGATTCAAGAAATAGATTCAGGCTATAAGATTTCTTCTAGTTACATCATTTCTATTCAATTTTGTTTTGGAAGGGATGACTTCTCAATCCTTGCCCTGTCGTCTTGTAACATAGGTTCATGAGATCTAGAACCAAAAAGGAACTCAGAAGTCATCTAATCCAATGGCTTCATTTTATATTTTTCCTTTCTTTCTTTAAAAAATAAATTCCATCTTCTTCAGTTCACAAATGCTTATTCTCTCTACTCTATCCCCCCCCCACTAAAAAAAAACGAAAAGCAAAAAAGTTGTAACAAATATGAACAATAAAGAACAAAACAAGTTCCCATGTTGGCTCATTCTATCTAGTTAGCTATCTGTAAATATGTGTGTGTATATATGTGTGCATGTGAGCGTGTCTCATTCTATTCCCTCTGTTCTTCACTTCTCTTTCAGGAGATGGGTAATACACTTCATCATCAGCCCTCTGGAATTACAGTTTAGTATTATATCAAACAGAGTTCTTAAATCTTTCAATCAATTGCCCATTTTATGGTTAAGTAAGCTGATGCCCTAATAGGTTCAATGACTTGTCCATTTTCACACAGGTAGTGATAGTTGAAAGGCAATTGAACCTTAGTCATTTGATTCCAGAGCTAGTGTTATTTTATCTCAAAAGTCTTCTTGGCATTAGCAATTTGAGCAAAAAAGAGAAAACAAGGGGGGTGGTTATCCATCATAATCCAAATATTTAACACTTCAGACAAATCTCATATTGATCTTTTCTCCACCTCAAATACTAATTTTTATTTATTTTCCTCTTCACCGGGGCATAAAAAATAAAATAAAATATGTTGTTCCTTCCCATGAGGATTTATATCCTCAGAAGGAAGATGAAATGTGAGAGCTGTGTATTCCCCATTAACTATTATTCATATACTATTTCCACTTGTCAACTGTTATTCAGGGAAGATCAGATGTGAAGTGGATTATTTTTTTTCCTCTCCAATTCAAGGCAATTTGATGAAGTTGCATCTTGCTCATACATCATTTCCATGAAAAATTGTTAGAAGTGAATGTTTGGGGTAGGAACAGAATCTTTTTATTCTCCATAAAATAAAGAATGTGGGTCTTCTAGGGTCTGAAAATTCCGAAAGGAGAATGCTTCCTGCCACCATAGCATTTTAGACCTTAAGGCTAATGAGAGGAAAGTGGAGCAGGTTCCTTTGAATTCGAGCTTGCTAAGCAATGGCCCCTAAAAACTGGGAAGACAAACCTAATGGGATCTAAAATGAATTTCACGGGGTTTTAGAAAGTGAGGGGCTTTGTTATTTATACTCTTTCTACAGTAGTGTGACCACAGTTGAGTCACCAGATTTGGAAGGGGAAAAAAATAAAAAAAGATATTGCATTCTCCGTTAAAGCCCACATCGGCTGCCTCATGATATGGAGGGAGCCATGGGTTCTTAACAGCTGTTGCGGCAAACTGACATAACTGCCTGGTCGTTCCAAGATGGAAAGACTTTAAGATGTTGTGTAATGCACCTGGTCCTCAGGGAAAGAGCTAATGGTGACGATCACTCCCATGTGTGTGTTGCTACTTCTCAGGTCACTTGGCTCACATTTTCTTCATTTCCTATGGATTAAAGTATGGACCCAGTGTCATAATAGAAAAAGGTCATCTCGGGATTAGACTAAGTTCAAAGATGCCCGTCACCATTTTGATGCTGACATGTTTTGGGGACACAACAGTTTATGAAGACTGTGTGCCAAAGTTCAGTCCTTCTTTTGTTTGAGTCAGTAGAGAAATTACTCAAACTTTAATGAAATCATAACTCCTTTAATTATAGAGGACTTGAATAAGGATTTTGCATGAAGTCATTCACAATGATAAAATGCTAGTTAGTCCCAATGAGTGATTACTGAAAAAAAGTAAAAATGATGTCATTTCCCCTATCATCTTCATCTCAGATTACAGCATACAGAACTAAGGGGAATGCCCCAGAATCTCACTGCAGGGACACATTTACCAGGAAGGCTTTAATCTTCTCCTACCCTGGCTGCAACCTAGGCTCCCAATAAAGGTCAGATGGGCAGTGACACACTGAGCTTAATGTTTGGTATAAACCCTCACAGAATCTCGACTGGCAAACTTAGACCAAAATTACTGATTAATAGTGAATTCTTTTTCTACTCAATTCTACATTGTTGATGGAAACAAGCATCCCATTGATTACTTGGCAGGAGATCATGGGAGAGGGCAACGATGGAAGCCTAAGGTTAAAAAGCAAGAATTGGTTGCTGGGATTCCTTGCATGAAATATTTCTAAGACAAACATAAAAGAATTTTTTGTCTCTCCAGAAATACCAAATGATTTTTCACAATAAAGATCATGCTTCAAGAAGTGACCTTCAAAAGCCTCTTAACCTTCCACCTCCCACCACAAAAAAAGTATGTAGTTACTGAGCTATCATTGTTTATTTCAACGGCCACATTGTGAGTTTCTCAATATCGAACTCCTTCCTTGCCCCTTGCCATCTGAGTATAAGGACAGAAACAGAATAACTTTTGATTTTTTTAAATTAAATTTGAGGAGATAAACAATACCCTTTCAGATGATGAGGTTGGGATAGCCTGGGATGTGTTCAATTCAAACCAGCCTACAAATTATTAACACCAATGCCTAGTCTAAAGTAGGTGCAACACAAATATTTGTAGATTGATTATTTACATTTGAATTTATTGTGGTTATCACAAATGAGAAAATTTGTATCCAGCACGCACTCTATTTATGCAAAGTCCCAATTATTCCATATTTACCTGCAATGCCTGCCATGCTTTTATCATTGTAGGCATATTAAATACTCAGGAGGTTATTTTTCTTCCTCTGTTACTTTTTTTTGACATTTTAATGTACATTGTCCCTCAGTTCCAATAAGTACCTTTATCCTTGTGCTGCATTATTTGGTGTGTCAAGCTCACAATTTTCCCCCTCCTTTTCTTCTTTGTTCACAAAAAATGCTCACATTAATTCCTGTTTATTAAATGGAATAGCAAAAAAGTCAAAGGAAGGATTTGAACTCAATTAATCTCAATCTAAAGTCAGGCTGTGCTCTTTTCACTATAAAAAACCACCACTATTAACTCCTGCTATCATCCAGGTGAAAGCCACAGCTTTCCCCATACCATTTCTTTAAAAAAAATTAATAAATACAAGAAGAAATGGGGTGTGGTGATTATTAGATCACTGGTCTTTGGAACCAGGAAATCATAGATTAAATTCTCATTTCTGATTCATAGAGAGTGCATGGATCTGGGTAAGTAATTTAACCTATCAAGGTTCAAGGCAGCTCTCTAAGATTTTTTAAGGTAAAGATAAAGTATTAAAATGAACTAATGGAGTAAATTCAGAGACAGAAAGTGAGAGAGACAGAGACAGACAGAGAGAACTATCCATTTAAAGATGGCTGCAATTGAACAAAGTCTTAAAGAACTATGTAGACATGAAAACACTATCTTTCTCATTAATCCTTAACTATTCATCAAACCCTTACGTTATTGCTAGACTTTAATAAAAGTATTTTTCTATACTTCCTTTAATGCACAATCTAATGACCTCTTGTCAATAATGCAGATTTCAATCTATTCAAATGTTCAAATCCTATGTGAATCTTGATCGTTCCCCCATGAATTCACCACAAAGGAATTATCCAATACTCTGTTGGTCTTCTTCTGTGTGCATGTGTGCATGTGCGTGTGTGTGTGTGTGTGTATGTTAAATAATATTCCATGGGCAGCAGCAGGGTGTAGTTTTCCATTTGTTATATCTCAGACACATTACATCACCATACCATTACCTCTTCCATTCATAAATGTTATGATTATTGAAAATATGCTACAACCTATTGATGCCCACTATATGCCTCAATGTCATTCTTGACATCACCCACAATTTTGATTCTTTAGTGGCTGTGCTATTTCATTATTGTAGCTTCATAATACCAGAAAACTCTGAGTATTACAAATACAGATCACATCAGGAATCCATTTTTCTTTCTAACTCATGCTCAATTGTATCTTGAAGATACATCACTACTGAACATTTCACGTTGTTTGGCAACAGTATGGATGACATCATGGCCCACCTGACTCATAATTCAGTAAATAATAATTTCTGGAAGCTAGAAGAGACCTTAGAGAACATTTTGTTCAATTCAGCCATTTAACAAATCAGGAAACTGAGATCTAGAGTGAGGAAGTGAGTTATGCAAAGTCACCTTATACATTTGTCCTCTACCTCATGACTTATTTCACATGAATGTTCCTTTCCAGCTTCTGACTATGGGCAAGCTTTAGCTTAACTCATTGCTACTGTAGCTATCCTTTCATATTTTTATTCAAATTATTTCCCATGGGTCTCAAATCCATTAAGACCTCTCCTCCCTTCCATGTAACAGGAAGGAGAGAGAAAGCTACACTGGGGCTTCTGAGTGTTAAGAGTATAAACACCACATACACACACACACACATACATAGAGTGCAATAGCAAAATAAGTTCTGCTTGTTTTTATTTTGTTTTGTTTTCTAAGCAAGAGGAGACAATTTTCCAATCCACCTTTAAAGTAGGAAGGTAGAGAGATACAATAGGGACAACAATGGACTAGGGACAGGAGACCTGTCACCAGCTAGTTGGATGACCCTGAATAAGTTAATTCCTATTTCTATAGCTCTCTGTTCTTCATTTGCAAATGATAGGGCTGAAATATCTGTTTACTTAGGTCCCTTCTAGTTCAAACAAGTGAAGAATCTATGTTTCTAATAGAGAGAAATATTTCTCTTTCCACCAGATACTTCAACAGCAGAAATGGATACCTTTTGCTTGCAATTCAAATAATGAGTCACTACAATGGATACCATTTAAAAACTTTTCACAGACATTTCTTTAAATTATACATTTTTACTTTTCTGTGTATGTATACATATATATATATATGTGTGTGTGTGTGTGTATAGACACACACATACTATAATATTATATAATCTTAATACTTGCTAGAGGGAAGAAGGAGCTAGGGAATTATTTCAGGCTGACCTTTTTGATGTAAAGATTCTGCCAACATAGGTTGCCAACTGTTCTATACCTAATAGACTCGAAGAAGTGGCATGAAGAAGAAAAGACCATGTCCCCAGTCACACAGACAAAATGTGACCAAGACAGAGCTGTTTTGAAGAGCAAACTGGAATTCTACCACCACAAATCACTAAATGTGCACACTTGATTTAGGGATACCACCACTAGCTTTATACAGCAAGGAAATCTAAGAAAAGGGAAAGGACCTCTATGTACAGTAATATATATAGCAGCTCATTTTTTCTGGTAGCAATTAGCAAAAAGGAGTCATCATCAGGGAATATTAATGAAAGGGATATTTTTGCAATATAAGTAACAAAAGATAGGTTCAGGAAAATATTGAGATTTATGTGAACTAAAACAGTAAAATAAATAGATCTAGACTAATTTATATAGTGAATATAAAGAAAGTAACGTTGAAAGTCTTAAGAACTTGGATAAGTGCAATGACCAGCAGTGACTCCAGTGAACTCAGCATGAAGTGTGCTACACACATCCTGGCAGAAATGTGATGATGGTCACGAGATGCAAGTGTGCTGTATATGCCTTCAGGAATGGCATACATGTAGATTTATCTGCAGGGCTTACTTGACACAGGGAAGGGTTTTTGCATTTGTAATTTAGGTGAGGTTTCTCTTGGCATGGGGGGGGGATAAAAGAAAGTGATTGTGATGAAACATTTTTTTTAAAAGAAGAAAAGATAAAAAGATCCTTGGGAGGGGGAGGCATAAGGCACACAAGTAAACAGGACAGCTTTGAAACTAGCAAGGTGAATTTATTATATGCTTGATTAAAAAGAAGCAAACTGTCTGTTGTAGAGATCTGAAGCTTCATATACAATCCCAATCTTTTCCCCCCCCTTTTCTTCTTTGTTCACAAAAAATGCTCACATTAATTCCTGTTTATTAAATGGAATAGCAAAAAAGTCAAAGGAAGGATTTGAACTCAATTAATCTCAATCTAAAGTCAGGCTGTGCTCTTTTCACTATAAAAAACCACCACTATTAACTCCTGCTATCATCCAGGTGAAAGCCACAGCTTTCCCCATACCATTTCTTTAAAAAAAA
>NW_027185804.1:29803121-29873037 GCF_028583685.1 Petaurus breviceps papuanus
AGGGGCGGCCAGGTAGCACAGTGAGTAAGAGCACCAGCCCCAGTGTCAAGATGACCTGGGGGATCGAATGCCGGCTCAGACACTTAGCATCCACCTAGAAACACCTGGCCATGTAACCTTGAGCAAGTTACTTAACCCCAATTGCTTAAAAAAAAAAAAAGAAAATAGGCTTGATAATACAACATTCTATTGGGGATGGATAAGGGGAGTATGAAAGCAGGAAAAAAAGAGACAAGGAAGGGAGAAAAGGGTAGTGCAATAAGGGGTTGAGGAAAAAGGATATAGGACAAGTAAAATTAAACTGCCCACATCCCACACATTGTTTGATCATTACTATAAGTTTTAATATTTTTTAAAATATTTTTCTACTATGTAGTTAAAAATCCCTTCGTTAAAATTTCCTTTAAGACATCTTCATGGAATGGCAATCATAGGTTTTCAATCAATTAATAATAAAAACAATAATTATCATTTCTATAGTACTTTACTGTTTGCAAAGTGCATTATAAATATTATCTCATTTGACCTTCACAAAGCCTTTCTGAGATAGGTACTATTATTAATATACATTAATATCCATTTTACTAAAGTAGATCAAAGTTAAGTAACTTTCCCACCAATAATAAATGTATAGGGAAAGGTTTGAACCAAGGCCTTCCTAACTCCAAGTCCAGAACTCTATTTACTGTGCAGCCTAAAAAAATACAAAAACATGTTAGTCATGTTTTTAAAAAGATGGAGGACTAGACCTTTTTTGGAGATCCCCATGACCTTTCAAACCTCTCCAAAACAGAAATAATGCATCAAAAATAAGGCAGTTTTAATTGTCTCCACAGTCTAGGACACCCAGAATGCAAAACAAACAAACAAAATCCTTAAAACCCAGGAATAAATGCTTACTGACCCTGAGCTCACTCAATGCATTTTCCCCACTTTCCCTGTTATGAGATTGCACTGATGCAAAGATTATACACAGAGATTTACAATAAAACCCACCCCTGTCCACAGCCACCCTTTTTCTCCTTCCAGTGACATGATAACTCTAACTCCAGCCTGTGGAAGTTTGCTTTGGCTACAGCAGACAGTCAGTTCTTTGGCAGCCCTTCAGGAGCAGAAACTCACTGGAACTTCCATGGATCTTCAGCACTCTGGCAGATAGCAATCTGTGCTGTAAAAAAAAAAAAAAAATCTCTGCAGAGAACAGAACATAGAGAACAGAACAGGATGTGTGTCTGGGCTTGAAATAAAGTTCATTCCCCTTTCCTCCAAGAGCCTCAAAGACCTAGACTACAGAAATCAACCCAGCAACACTAGCACTACAAAGCTCTGAACTTCTGGTAACAGGCTGAAGAACTGAGGAAAAGAGGGACCAGAATAGGAGACAGGAAAGGACATAATGGGGTGGGTTAGTGGGGATTATTTAGCACTTCATTAAGCCTGAGGGCAAGAGCTCAGTATGCCACTGAGGTCACGCTTGTTCACCCAAAAGTCACCTGGGACCAAGACCAAGGCTGATGAAATATGAATTGCCAAGTATGGTAAAAGACTGAGATTCTTTGAGATGTAGCCTCCAAGGAAACTACCATGATATGGGAAAGAGTCAGAAAGTGAACAAAAAGGAAAAATAAAGAAAAAGAAAAAAAAACTGAAGAAGTCAATCCAAAGACCTTGAATGTAAGCAGATAAATCAACAAAGAAACATTGACAACAGAGGAAATATGACTTCAAGGTTTAGTAAATGAGTTCAGTCATCTATCAGCAAATACTGTAAAACAAAGGAAAATCATTCTACACTGGGGGATATGAGCAGAATATAGTGCCATAACATGCTATTTCTGGGTAGTTTAAAAAAGAAATAAGGATAAAGAAAACACAATATTTGGACTGCACAGCAAAAACAATGAACAGAATAAAAAACAAATAAACCTGCAATGGCAAGTCTCACTATATAAACGAAAAAAGAGAATGATAGCTTGGAAATTCAAATATACAGAAGTGATGGATAATCTAGAAGAAGAGAAATTTAAAAAGAAATGCTAAAAGAAAATATGCTCAAAATACAAATGAAATACACTAATCTCAAAGACAGAATGAATAGAGACAAAATTAGGACCATCGGTTATATATGGGTCTCTCAGAAAAACACAAGATGAAACATTTGAATGCCATAATGAAAGATGAATAATATGAGAATTGCTCAGAACTTCTGGACATAGTAAATGAAATAATAATTGAAAGATTGCATAGGTGTTCTCTAAGAGGAAAAAAAAAAAAGGCTTCAAATCCAAGACATAGTTTTTAAATCAAACAATTCAATTCTTCAATTAAGCAAGAGAAAGACCTTCAAATATTAAGGGAAAGAAATTTGAATAACATAACACTAAAAGAAAATGCAGGAAGGAATGGAATAATGTGTCCTGAAGATCAATAGATATCAGGGTGCAGCTTTTGGTGACCTACTCTGCAAATCTGAGTTTAAGTATAAATAGAAAAAAGAGAAATTTTCAATCATAAAGTGACTTTTGAGACATTATTAGAAAGAAAACCAGAACTAAGGAGACTTTTTTTTTCTCAAATAAGGTCACCTTAAATATATGTGAAAGAAATGCATGAGGAATGAAGAAATGCAGCCAACAAGGAGAGCAACAGAAAGAGAGTGATGGCAGAGAAATCCAAAAGATACTTCTTTCCAAATAGCCACAAGGAAACAGAGGTGAAGTCAAAAGTCAGATGGAGAAAGCAGTGAAGAGACAGGCCTGAAGCATTATGGACAGAACTTGGCAACATGCTGCCTACAGGTGAGTAAATGCTGGGTTCTTGTGCTTTGTTTTTGCTTTTGTTTCTTGATGAAATTTAAATTGCAAGGGTACATGAAAGAGGTGGAGGGAGGGAAGCAGGGAATAGTGAAGCGTGTGTGATGTGCTCTGGTCAAATCAAAGACTAACAATGAAAAGAAGATGACAGCAGGTCTCATTATAAAAACCAAAGCCTGAGGGGGAATTGGTGAGGAGGTAGGGAGAAAGGGTGAAAAAAGGGGAAAGGAAAGAGGTCTTACTTGTGATGAGAGGGAGTTCCACTAATGAATGCTCCTATGGATTTAGATACTACATGTGAAGGGGAATGTGAAACTTTTCCCTTTCAGTCAAGTAGGTTTCCCCTTTCTCTCCTCCTCTTCAACTAATAATGTTTATTAAAGATGGAGTATCTTTATTTGTAGAACAGTCAGGAGACCAATGTCATTGAATTAAAGAGAACCTGTTAGAGAGTAAGGTATAAGAAGATTGGACAGGTAAGAGGGGGGACAGGTTTTGAATGCCAAGAAGATTTTTTTATTTGACCCTAAAGGTAATAGAAAGCCATTGGAATTTACTGAGTAGGGCAGTGACATGATCAAACCTGAATTTCAAGAAAAGCACTTTAGTGACTGAGTGGAGGGTGGACCAGACCGGAGAATTGCTTGATTTCAGGCAGGCAGACATACCAAAGGACTATTGAAAAAGTAAAGGTGTGAGGTGATCAGGGCCTGAATCAGAGTGATTACAGTGTAAAAGGAGAGAAGGGGGAATAATCAAGAGATGGTACAAAGGAGAAATTGACAGGCTTTCACAACAGCTTGTGTATGGGGAGGCAAGAGATAGTATAGAATCCAGGATGATTCCTGGGTTGTGAGCCTGAGGACTGAGAGGATGGTGGTGCCCTCTATAGTAATATGAAAGATAGGAGGGAAGGTAGGCTATAGGGGAAAACACAATGAGTTCTATTCTGGACATATTGAGTTTAAGAGAGGTCCAAAAAGGCAGTTGGAGATGCAAGATTGGAGGTCAGCAACAGAACTGGGGCAGGATAGTTAGATTTGTTAATAATTAGCATAGCATGGGGGCGGCCAGGCAGCACAGGGAGTGAGCACGGGCTCCTGGGCTCAGACACTTAGCACCCACCCAGAAACACCTGGCCGTGTAACCTTGAGCAAGTTAACCCCAATTGCTTAAAAGAAAAAAAAAATTAAAATAATTAGCATAGAATGGTAACTAAATCTAAGAGAACTGATGAGATTATCACAAGAAGTAGTACAGAAAGAAAAGGGAAGAGGAGCCAGGATAGAACCCTGAGGGACACCTATGGTTAGAATGTATGATCTGCAGATGTTTATTGTTGTTGTAATTTGGTTGTTTCAGAATCTTTGTGACCCCATCTGGGATTTTCTTGGTAAAGATACTGGAGTGACTTGCGTTTTCTTTATCCAGCTTGTTTTACAGATGAGGAAACTGAGGCATATGGGGTTAAGTGACTTGCCTAAGGTCACACATTTAGTGTCTGAAAGCAGATTCAAACACAGAAAGATAAGTGTCACTGACTTCAGGCCCACCACTATATCCAGTCTACCACTTAGCTGCCCCTATGATCTGGAGGAGAATATGGCAAAGAGGACAGAGAAGAGGCAATCAGATAAATAGGAGAACCAGGAGAGAATAGACTCCTGAAAAATCAGAGTGAAGAGAATATAAAAGAGAGAGTTATCAACAGGGTCAAGGGCTGCAGAGATTGATCTGGCAGCTGAGATGATTAACAATCTTGGAGAGAGAAGTTTCAGTGAAACAAGACGTTTGGGAACCAGATTGTGAGGGGTTAAGAAGAGAGAGAGAGGAGAGAAAGCAGAGAAACTTACTATTGACAGCATTTTGAGGATTTTAACTATAAAGGGCAGAAGAAATATAGGATGATATTTAGCAGGGACAGAAGGGTCAAGTAAGATTGTTGTTTTCTTTTGTGTTGTTTTGTTTTTGTTCTTTCTTTTTATTTATTTATTTTTAAAGCAATCGGGGTTAAGTAACTTGCTCAAGGTTACACGGCCAGTTATTTCTGGGTGTGGTGCTGGGTATCTGCACCTGGATTTGATCCCCAGGTCATCCCAACACTGGAGCCAGTGCTCTTACTCGCTGAGCCACCTGGCCGCCCCTGTTTTTGTTCTTTCAAGATAGGAGAAACATGAGCATGTTTGTAGACTGTGTAAAGAGACAGATTAGAAATAAGAGAAAGAGTAAAAATTCCTTTCTTTTTCCCCCATGCTACTCAAGGAATGTAAGTGATAACAGTACCTTCTGAATTTCTTTCCCTTAAGGCAAAGCTCCAGCCAAGCCCACTTTAGTTATGGCTCTGACTCAGGGCTCCTGATTCCCATTTCAATGTTCTGTTTATAACATCTTAATTTCATGTAAAGTTTCTTAAGGTATGGAAGCAAAACTACATAATGTCTCTGTATTTCTTTGGGTGCTACTGATTTTTGCCTTCAGACAAAATCATATTCATAACTTTATCTCCAAGTGCAAATGAATGGTAATGATACAATATTATTCTTTTTAAAGTCATAAAAATATCACAAACATTCCAACGCAACTGGAGAGCAGGAAAAAAAGTGCTTATTTTTAATCACACGCCACTACCATAGTCGGGGTGAGTATTCTCCTGAGTCTACATTACAATAAATATAAAACATTGAGCACCAGGAAAAAAAAATAATGAACTATCTCATCTTATAATGTAAACATAGTGCTTATAAAGTTTTATGAAAGGATGGCAGTCTTCCCTCTTTAAATCTATAACCAGATGCTAGATTATCAAGCTTTGTTTTTGCCACAATGGCAAAGAAGAGGAAGGGATTAATTGCAATTCTGATGAATGGAAAGCCTGACAAAATAATAGTTTTTAGCACATCATTGTTTTCACTAGTTAATTTCTCTCCAGCAAAGTTTTATTTCAATGGTACATCATCATAATTGCCAATTCCGCAAACATCAAACTGCAGGTGTGCTTGCAAACTCACTCTGCAACAAATATAATGCGTGAAGAAATTCAGAAAGAAAAAAAAAAGATTCAGAAATTTCAAATTTTCTGTGAGCAGATGGTGACACCTAGTCTGACTCTGTCAAAGAAAGGTATAAAATGTTTGGCCCCTTTGACCTTGAGACACATCCTACAGAAGGGAAGCCCTGGCTTTTCATTCATTGTTCCTAATTAACTCACTTTTGTATAGTGGATTAACTATTTCATCTTCAGGCTAAGCTTGGCATCTACATTTGAGGAAACTGGAGAATGTTCACATAACAGGTAATCAGGGCGACACTTTTTTGTTTGTTTTTTTTTTAATTGTCATTTTTTAGGGAATTCAGATGGCATTCAGAATTTTATCAAACTGCCCGGGACAACACAACAACTCTGTAACAGAGTCAGGATCATATTCTAAGTATTTCTTAGATGAAGTCTATTCTTCAACTATATTTGGATGATGTATGGATGAACATCTCACTTTCACTCACTGCTTATATCCATTCAGCTGCCAAATCTCATCATTTCCACCTTCATAGCATTTCTCCTGGATATTCCCTTTTCTCTAATACAACCACCACCCAGTTCAGGTCCTTATCACCTGGGCCTATTGAAATATGCTGCTAACTGGTCTCTTCACTCCAATCCATCCTCCACACAGCTGCCAAAGGCAATTTTACTTAAGCGCAGGTCTGATCATATATCCCCTGATTCCACCTGCCCCCCCCCACTAAAGTTCAATGGTTCTCTATTATCTAAAGATTCGAATATAAACTCCACTGTTTAGCATGTAAATCTCCTCACTACCTGACTCCATCCACCGTTTTCTGCCTTGTTATAGGTTGCTATTCTTTGTCCAGACTCATTTTCATGCTGCTCCTCAGACATGACACCAAATTTCCCAGCATTTCTCAGAATCTCAGCCATTCCTGTGGCTTTGTACTAGTTTTTCTTTATACCTAGAATGCATATTCTCCCCTTCTCTGCATCTTCATGAAGACTCAGATCCAAAGCCATCTTCCATAGTAGAGGCTCTTAATCTGATTCCTGTGAACTTTCAAAAATGTATTTTAGACAACTACATTTGAATATGGTTAGTTTCCCTTACAGTCCTATGTATTTTATTTTATCGCAACATAAGGATCACCAATAAGCAACGAGAGGCACCATGATGGGGAAAAAGTTGAAGTTAGGAAGACTTAGGTGTTAGGAATCTGAATCTGATATATAATGCCTGTGCTGCTCTGGACAGTCAATTAACCATGCAGCACTCCTTCACACCTATCAAAGACCATAAATGCCAGATGAGCTGTTGATCCTGGCTTGAGGAGGCAGGGGCAGGAGGGAGTTCTACATAGCAATTCATAAGTCAAAACCAGAATCAAGATGATAATTCCATTTCTGTATAATTATTCAAACTAAAATCTATTCTCACTGCTTCCACCGCAAATGATTTTATTGGTGGCCAGAGACTGGAGGCCAAGTGCCTTCAAAAGTGTCTCTGGATAGCCTCTCAATAGGTTTCAACACTGAATATTCATTCACTTGGGTTATAAGTTTTTTTTTTTCCCATTGTTATTTTCTACAGGGAACATGTTAGAATTCAGGTGTAGGGGGGAACATTGGCAGTATACCATTTGAAAAATCACTTAATGCCTCAATCTCCATTTCATCACTTTAAAATGGGTATTAATACTTTTAAGAGCTCCCTCAAAGGGTTAGTGTGAAGGAAGTCTTCTGTAAACCTTAATGTACTATATAAATGTGAGTTATTTTTTTAATAAAAAAAATCTTTGCATGAGAGTGATAAACACATGTCTAGAAAGGAGGTCCCAATCAGCTGCAAATGGTTTCCTCATTTTCTTCTTCTCAGTCTTTTTTTTAAATTTTTCCCCCCTTTTCTTCAAGATTTAGAAACTCTCATCACTGCCCCTATAACATTTTTCTATCATGATTCAGGAGAAAAATTACTGAATTTTAAGTCAGCAGACCAGAGTCTGAATCCCAGCTCCTCATGAGTTGTATGACCTTGGGTAAGTCTTTGGATTTCTCTGTGATACATATCCCTCTATAAAATGAGCATGTTGTATCAATCACTAAGGTCCCTGTCATCTCAAATTATATGAGATGAAATAATTCTCTGTGACTTCTCATTTCATTTTATTGGTCAGGAAAGAATAGTTCAATTTTTATAAAATTTACTATTGTTATTATTTTTTCATTAAAACAAGAGTTCCATTATCCATACTTTACCATTATAATGCAAATTATTCTATTTAGAACTAAGAAAGCTTCATATTCTTTAAAATATTCTCTGTAGGGCAGCCAGGTGGCTCAGCGAGTAAGAGCAGCGGCTCCAGTGTTGGGATGACTGGGAGATCGAATCCTGGGCTCAGACACTCAGCACCACACCCAGAAATAACTGGCTGTGTAACCTTGAGCAAGTTACTTAACCCTGATTGCTTTAAAAAAAATAAAATATTCTCTATGTCATTGTGGCTTACATACCAAAAATCCAAATTAAGAAGACTTCCAACGTTAAAATAGAAATCGAAAGTTAGTAGAAATAGATGAAAAGCCAATCAGTTTTCTGTGATTTTGCTACCCAAGCAGATTGACTATGTTGATTGTTTTGTACATAATAGAAGCTTAATCAATGCTTGCTAGTTAGCTGGTTGAATTATTACCAGATAATTTTTAAGTTTAAAAAATAAATTTAAGTCAGAAAACATTTATTAGCCCCTACTCTGTTGCAGGATTTGGGGATTCAATTAGAAAAAAATGAAATGAATTCTATTCTTAAGAAGTTTACAACTGATTGAGGAAGATAACATAAACATAGAAGTATGCACTGAATAAATATTTAATACAAAATAATAGATGAAATTTAAATAAAAGTAGTTGTAAATACAAGGAGGGCATTAGCAATTGGGGAGATCCCTAAATAGATGTTGGTGTTTGAGTTTCATCTTAAAGGCATAAGGTGAAGGTGAGGGGGGAAGTACACTCCAGGCATAGGATAAGGGCTATTCAAAAGGCATGGAGATTTGAAAAATGGAGTGCTGTAAGGAACAGAAAGGAGACAAGTCTGGCTGGACTGTAGAGTACAGGAAGGGGAGTCATATATAAGTAATGTATGATGAGGTTGGAAAGATAGGTTAGGGCCAGCTTGTGAAGGGCTTTTAAAGCCAAACAGAACCATTTATATTTTATCCTAGATGCAATTGGGAGCCACTCGAGTTTTATTGCATAGGGAAGTGACATGATCAGACCTGTACTTTGGGAAAATGACTTTAGTAGCTATGTGACAGATGGATAAAAGTGGAGAGATTTGAGCCAAGGAGACAAATTAGGAAGCCAATACGATAGACTAGGTGAGAAGTGGTAAGGCTCTGAAACTGAGCGAGAGCCAGAAGCAGGAAGAATTCTTCTCTCATTTGTCTTTCCTTATAGGACATGAGGGACAGTCGTGACTATTTCTGAGATACCCAGATACAAATCTAGGGCTCTGAAAAATACTGTACTGTCAGAAAGTCTCAGCATTGAAAGGGATCTTAGGGGCCACTGAGTTCAATAAATACCTGAAACTAGAATGTCTTCTGGCATTTCCTGGAAGTGTTAAAGCACCCTCTGACTGAGGCCCTCGAATGAGTGGATGGCCACAACCTTCCAGGGCAGCTCCTTTGGGATAGCCCTAATTATTAGGGAACCATTTTCTTACAGCAAGCCAAAATCTGCCATCTTTCATCAGTTACTCCCATAAATTTCCTCTGGGGTCAAATAGAATAAATCCAATACTTTCATGTGATGAACATGATATTGTCTAGATGGACAAGTCACTTAAACTCTCGGCCTCAGTTTCTTCACCTGCTTCACAGGGTTGTTGTGATCAAGTTACTTAACATATGTAAAGTTCTTTGCAAATTTTAAAGCTATGATTGTCTGTATATACATATGTGTGCATGTGTGTATGCACACGTGCATGTATGTAACCATCTTTGTGGGTATGTGTTACATGAATATATGTAGGCATAGGTATGTCTGTATGTTTCTATATGGGTGTATCCCCTCTTAGATCACTGTCTTTCACAGGGGAGGGGTAAGCATGGCTCACTGAAGCCGTGGGCTATGTGGTACAGAGGCACCCAAGACAGACATGTCATAGCAGAGAGTCCTGACAAAAGGTGATCCACTGGGGAAAGAAATGAATCAGAAGATGAACCACTCAGGTCAGAGGTGCCCAACACATTAGTGTAGGAGAGATGTGTCTTGAGTGCAAGGATACACGGTACGAGAGTCAGCCATGATGGAATGACAATAGGTCTATGTGTATACACGTATGTCTATATGCTGTGTGTATACACATGTGTACATGCTGTGTGTATATATGTATTTGCATATGTATATGTATATATGAATGTGTAGTGCAGGTATGTTTGCTTCTATATGTGTGCATTTTATATGTATGTATTGTATGCATTTCTGTATGTGAATGCATGTATATTTGTGTGTATGTGTAGGTGAAGGCATAGGGGTAGTTGTGTCTATAAGTTTCTCCCTTATGTTTATGTAGATGTAGATATCATGATGGTGCTTCACATACCAAAGACACCTGCCTAGCATATCCCCCAAGTGTTCTTTACTCCAGCCTGTATTTACCCAGTTATTTCAACTGCCTTGCCTTTGATATGTTTCCTGTTCCCTCTCCATTTGGGCCCCCAAGCTCTGTATATGCTACTCCCAGTCAATATACGTGTGAAAAACTGGCTTCCTGGAATTCAATAGTACTTCAGATAGATGCTACAGTGGACAGAGGCCTGGATTCAGAGACCAGGAGACATGGGATTGTATTCTACTTTGGGCACGTACAAGCTGTGTGACCCCGAAAAAGTAAGTCTATCTCTTTGGTCTTGGTTTCCTTATTTGTGAAATGAGTAGTTGGACTCAGTGGTCTCCAATGTCCCTTCTATATCTAAATCCAAGAGTCTATGATGTATGAGACGTGATCTGACAAAGAATACACTAGAATTATGACTTCATTCTTTCCAACAACAATGTTGTTCCTAATGCATTATGGAAAGGAAATTTCTTTGTTTTGTTGGGGACAGGAGGAGGGTTGCCATGTCCCATTTTTTAATCATATTGGTTTTTTTGGCAGTAAAAAAATATTGCCCCTCCGAACCCACTCCCAAAAGCCAATAATTTTCAAGTGAAAAATTGTCTGGGTAAAGCATACCTATATTTCACTTGATTTTAAACAATAACAATTAAATAAAGGACTTTACATTTAAATTCAGTCTTTTAAGATTTGTCCTATTCTTCTAACCTGTCAACATCTTTTGGGATACAGTTTGTTATCTCAATGTTATAACATTGTATATAACACTTATATATATATATAGTTACATATAATGTTATATTTTGTTATAATATATGTCGTTATATATGTTATAACATGTACATAACATATATAACAATATGTACACATATATAACATCCTCAATTGTTATAAGCAAAAGCATGTGTTCTATGCTGTCATAATTACACACACATATATAAATACACACATAGCTCTACACCATATATACATGCATATATTCACAAATATATATAATTTACATATATACATTATAATACATCCCAATATGCCCTATAAATGATATGTACTACATTTTATATTGTTACATGTAGTATATATGTAGATAGACAGACAGATAGATGATAGACAGATGATAGATAGATAGATATATAGATAGATAGATAGATGATAGACAGAAAGACAGACAGATGTTTCCTTCTGTCATTCATTGTCAAATTCTTTGAAAAGGCTACCATTAATCCTTTCTTCCATGTCCTCAGTGCCCATTCAATTTTATATTCCTTGCAAATTGGCTTCTGACTCTTCCTTTTAGCAGAAAGTATTCTCTTCAAGGTTTGCAATGATCTCTTGATCCTTCAATACAATAGCCTTATGTCAGTTGTCATTCTTCTTGAACTCACTGAATATCTTAACATTATTACCCATCCCAATGTCTTGGATAATCTCTCTTTCCTAGCTTACCATAATGCAGCTCTTTGCTGGTGTTGCTCCTAATTCTCAGAACACTATTCAGTTCCTTTTGCTGCATTACTATCCATTCATCATTCCATAATCATGAGTCTGGCAATGTTCTCTCCTAGATTGTCTTCTCCTTTCTTTCTTTAGTGATAGTCTACAACAAACTAAAATGTCTTAATATTCATAAAAATAATGCATAAAATACAGTGATTTTACTTTCCTAAAGTGTGTGCTATTTGCCATTTAGACTTTCTGACAATGAGGATGGATTCCCAAAATAATGGTAAGGTCCTCCAGGTATTCCTGTTTGTGGATGATATCATGTTGATTAGATCACTACCAGAATACTGCAGAGTATCCTTAATGTAATCCACAAACACTCAAGAGAGTTTAACCTACTTATCTCTATAAGATAAAACAAGTGGATGAAAAAATACCTATTTCCCAGACTAGGATACACAAGTAGAAGAACAATTCACAGAACTTGTCCATCAGTTCATATACTTGGACAGACAATGAACTGTACCTGGAATGGGATGACTGGAGAACTGGGTGGATGATATTGGGAAAACTTCATAGTGCTTTTAATGAGCCCAAATATCTCCCTGAAACAAAGTCCTATCTTTTTATATTAGTATTATTTCAGCGAGCATACTGATATTGATGATTTCTTCCATGAGGAAAGTGGCATAAAAGATATCAATTATCACTTGCATGAGTGAAGTAGCATAAAGTATATATGTTCATGACCCCAAAAAATGAAGCAAACCAATCTTATAGCAGGACAGAGAGCTAAAGGACAAACAGCCACCATATTGTTGTAATATCTATGAAACAGTAAAATTATCAAAAGGTGATCTATCCAGTGCATTGGAGAGATCTTCATGAAAGATTTATGGAGATATGAAAGTGAAAATTACAGATGCTGAGAAACAGAGAGGATGTGACCTAGGGAAGGTATGGGAGTACTACTACTCAGTGGATCATTAATGGATCAAAGTAAGAACATCACACGACACAGTGAGAAAAACAGAATCTGTGTCTATTGCTGAACCAACATGATCATATTGATGATATCTACAACTCAAAGTACTTACTATTTTCATGTAAACTATGAGCTTTGCAAGTAAGTAATAAAGGGCATTTGGATGAAATATAATTCCACCCTTCCAGAAACAATCTGTGTAATTACTAGCTATCTGTCTCTATTGAAGAGTCCTTTTTTTTTTTTTGGTGTTTACTTTGGGACCCAGAATCTTCCATAGTAATATGTATCATATGAATATAGGCAAGTATATTACAAATAGACTACATGTGAAGCTAAGCTTCTGCACAATTTGTTTTGGGTAACCAGGCTAGAAAATAAAAGCCACATTCCTTCTAAATTTCAGCACTATACTACTAAATGAATGAATGAATGAATGAAACATTTATTAAGCACCTACTATGTACAAATCACTGTGCTAAACACTAAGGATATAAATATGGAAGTAGGATAGTCCCTGTTCTCGAGGAGCTCATATGCTAATAACACATAGAAAGTGTTCAGCTGCAAGTCAGATGGAAAACTCCCATGTTTCTTAGAGTACAATGGCAAAGTATATAAGAATGCTCCTTCCTTAATGTCATTTCTACTGATAAAGTCAAACCAGTTTCTGATGGTGAACCATTTGACAGTGGCAAACACTTTTTAGGCAAGAACTTTCTTTTCTGAGTGTAGATTCCCTTAGGAAGTGTTAAAATTGCACAAAATCTTAAGGATTCTTTAGTATAACCACTCATTTTACAGATGTGGCAATTGAGGTCCTAAAAAGTGACATGAGATATTCAAGGTTATATAACCAGTAAGGGGCAGATTCTGAATTTAATACCAAGTCTTTTGATACCATATCCCATCTTCTGTCCACTATAGAAGATATTTTAAATGCAAGTCTCCATCAACCTGCTGTGTGTGTGTGTGTGTCTCTGTGTTCCTTAACAAGAGTGGCCATTGCTTCTATGTTCCCAGAAGAAGAAATTTCCTTTAAACAAGTTTTCCTGTCTTTATTTCTCTGTAAAGAACCAATGAACTTGGGGAGGAAGAGGAGCTGAGAATATCAATTGAGTATACACACAGTCATCATTATTATTAAGTTGTTTTTCAGTTGTGTCCAACTAGCTTTGACCTTATTTGGGTTTTGTTGTTGTTTGACAGAGAGAGTGGAGAGGTCTGCCATTTCCTTTTTCAGATGAGGAACTGAGGCAAACAGCGTTAAGTGACTTGCCCAGGGTCACACATTTGTAAGTATCTGAGGCTGGATTTGAAATCATGAAGATGAGCCTTCTTGAATTCAGGCCTAGTACTCAATCCACTTCACTCCCTAGTTACCCCTACAGTCTTTATACTGGCGCATGATTTCCATGGTTCTGAGACTCTACCATTATTCATCCCTTAATGACAATCTGAGAGAGGAAAGGAATACATATTAAACCTCCTACACATAGAAGGTACATAACTAATTATTGGGTTTTTTTGTGGCTTTTTGTTTGTTTTTTTTTTTGTTTTTGTTTTTTGTCAATGGAAGAAGCTAAAATCAAAGCTAAGATTTCTCTTTTAGTCACTTAAACAGGGATCAACAGAAAATAATCCCTATAAGTGGAATCTCTGGACAGAGGCAATTCCTAATCAAGAAAAGGGGAAAGGAAATGGATGATATGCAGAAGAATGATCAGATGTTAATTCCTTAAAGCACTACTTTTTAAATTACATTTCCAGTTGGGAATCCTTGTCTTCAATACAAATGTAGATTTTTTTTTCAGGTTGAAAAGTTCATGATGCGGTTTAAACACATATACACATAAAAGTATATATACACAGTCACATTACACACTAAATACATACATACACACACAAACACACAGAGTATCCCTGAATCCAGAGGCAATCCATAAAGTCTGTGTGCTTAATTGCCATAAAGAACTCACTGAGCAAAGCCTTTGTCTGCTGAATGGGAAAGGGGATGCCGCAGATTACTGGTTTGTCTTCAAGGCAAGATCAAATTGCTGACCTTCTAATTATATTGGGCCCAACAAGAGCGGAACTTACTGAATGGCCTTCCTAATTCTGGAGCTCAGAAATCCAATTAAAACTGGAGCTATTATGCTTACGGGCCAATCTGCACAAGGTTCATTATATTGGAGGCTTGCAAAATGGTCTTGTAACTAATGACTATGCATTGTCTACTTCCCCCATATTCAGGCTGATATCATCTATCTAAATATAAACAAATCAGATCAGTGTCAAATCAAAGCCCTGACAGAACCAAGATTGAACTTAATGCATATTTCATTTTGAACTAGCTCAAATATATCTATCAATCTAAGCAGACATGAAAAAAAACAAACAAAAAAACCCCGCTTCCTTGTTGTAGAAGATGCAGTTTGCACAAATACACCCTATCTGTGGAGACAGTGGGAACACCATTCTCTCTTCCCTCACTCTCAAAATGAATGATATTGGAGACTGGGGGGTGGAGGGGACAGGCAATGACAGCTATTGGAACTGGACAAGCATCACATGCTTCACACCCCATCCCTCCAACTTAAGGGGGTAGAGGGTAAGTAACAACAAAAGATGACAAGTCACCTTAATAGTAGCTTAAAAGTTATGTTGCAATATTTTAGAGAGATTCTTAGGGAGAAATAAGATGCTGTACTGACTCCTTTCAGACGGAATGTTCCTGCTTGTAAAGGATATTTTTTTGGCCAAATATAAAGGGAGAAAGGTCATTACAGTTTATAGTCACAATATGAAAACCTAGAATTGGTGTCAGCCACTCTCTTGGAATTGTAAAGTGACAGGGACAAACCTCTAGCCATGTCCCATTTACACTGAGGAACCTTTCCTACTTTCTTTAATTTTTAGGGTCCCCCTTCTTCCTTCTGTTATCCTGTATACATGTATTGATTTTACATGCTGTTTTCTTCATACCCATCAAATAACCCTCTTGAGTGTATTCATCCTCCCTCTTGGTCAAATGTCCTTCTGATGGCAGAGCCTGCTTTACATTTTGTAATTTTATATCCAATGTCTTGGGCATTTTAGGTGCCTAATAAATTTCCCTTGGATTGGTAGTCAACTGAGAAGAAGTCTTTGGTGTGGGGACATATCACTACAATTTTGACTAAGGGAGAACAGTGTTTTCTCCTAGACAGAAAAATTAGGAGAAAAAAAATAAACTTTCTCTGATAACATAAATTGTGCCCAGTGCACAGCAACATGTGTTTAGGTAAATAAATACATGCATACATAAATACAAAGACATATAGGGGGCAGATCATGAATAATTAGGTGATAGATGATATATAATTAGATAGAGAATCTAAATAGAAGAATCTGGGATATATGGATACTGTGTTGGACCTGGAGTAAAGAGGACCCAGGTTCTAGCCCTGCCTCTGACACTAAATGACCTCTCACCCTTAGTTTCTTTCACTGTAAAATAGAGGAAATTGAGTAGTAATCTATTTCCAGAGCTATTGAGTCAATCAGGGGGATGGAAGGAACAAGCCTTTATTAAACATCTACTCTGCCAGGTACTGTCCTAAACACTCTACAAGTCTAAAAAAAATAAGCAAATATTAATGAATTCATTTGCCAACCTTCAAGTGCTACATAAATGTCAGTTAATATTCATGGAAGATGAATGATTTCTCAGTCCAAATGTAAATCAACACAAAAAAAAACACAAACAGGTGTAACACAAATACCCAGCCCTTGTGTATCTCTTTACAGGAAATGTCTTCTCATCACTAACAGAGACAATGCCTATCCTGATACCCATCCAATTTCCCCATTAGTGCCGTCCAACGGAGTGAATTTCAAATCATCCTGGAAGTGAAAAAGTTAGACAGTGCCTTGTAGAGAGCTTGGTCGACTTTATTAAGGATTCATTTCCATTTTTAATCTAGACTTTCAAGGGATATGTCAGATACTGACAGCTTACAGAGATGAATAGGATGACAGTGGTCATTACAGTAAAATAAATTCTAGGGCATTGGAATGAATATTCTTGTCTTCTCATTGCATTTACATAATTTCTAAATGCACTAAGAATGGGAAGCATTGTTCATTTGGTTGCAATTACGGTGTTTTTTGTTTTGTTTTGCTTTGTTTTTTTCATATTTTGCTTTAGAACAATTAGCAGCACCAACAAAACTCTGGATAAACAATGTCTGGAGAAAAATGGGAGCTCTAAGGTTTACTGATATGATATTTGAGGAAGGCTTCCATTGTGTTGTCACTGTTTCCATGAAGAAGGGAGCATGGATAACATTATCAGGATGAAGAAATTATAGAATATGCCAGAAAGTAGAGAGGGATAAGAGGAAAAGGAGAATAAAATTAATTACAATATCAATGACTCAAATTTCTAAAGTATATGGTAGGTGGGGAAATGATCAAAACCACCAATTCAAATATGGAAGAAGTGAGACTAAAGAATTTAAGTGACTTACCAGTAGTCATGTGACTAGTGAAGGCCTAAGCCAAGACTATGGATATTGGGCAAGAGACTCCTGGACTAGAAAGGGACCTAGAGATCACATGATAGATTTAAATTGGGAGAACATCTTGGAGTTCATCTGGCCCAACTCCCTTATTGAAGAGATAAAGAAAATTTTATCTACAGAGTTTAAATGACATAAGATCAGATAGGTAGAGTCTGACCTGATATTTAAAGCCAATCTCTTTCTCTCAGCATGGATTTGGAATCTGAGGGTTTAATTAGGGCAATTGGACAGTTCAGTAGGTAAAGTGCTTAGTTTGTGTTCTAGGAGATGTTGAAGGTTGGACTGGATATCTTATGAAGTCCTGTCTTCTATTCATATTTTGTTTTCTTTTAATGCCAAAGAAAGAGATATAGCTATAAGATCACAGATCCTAGGACAGCCACCTCACTTTGCAAATGAGGAAAGTGGAGCTAAAAAAGGTTAAGAAAATTCCCTAATTATATAGAGGTAGTAAATGACAGCACCTGGATTTGAACTTGGGCCCTTCAACTCTAAATCTATTTTTCTCTCCACTTCAGCTTGTTCTGTGGAATCACTGAAATAACTGGGCAAGGAAAGTGATACATTTAAAATTCACAGAGTCTCACAAAACTGTATTGATATCAGAATGCTAAATGACCCAGGAAATAGGTGAAATAATTTTTTTTAAACTACTACTCTATTTCCATCATTAGCATATATTTTAAGCGTAAAAACTTCAAGTTGTTTGAGCTATTATTGTCAAATAATTAAATTTGCCATTGATCCGCCCAAAGCTTTACTTCTTTAAAATGAAAATTAGCATTTATAGAGTGCTTCATGTTTTCCAAAGTTCTTTACATATGTTACCTCATTTGATCCTCACAACTCTGAGATATAGGTATGTAATGGGAATGGGAATTTGAAGATCTCCCCCCCCCCTTAACAAGCCTTCCCTGCTTAGAAATTTGAATTTGAAGGCCTTCCCTGCTTAGAAAATATACTCTGCCCCCTAATAGGCTGAATGTAATCACATGGAACCTCTGGTGGGAGGAAGTTGCTGAAGGGTGGAGCAGAGCCCATAGGAAGCTGGGAGTCAGAGTAGCTAGACAGGGTTGGGAAGAGAGGATGCATCCCAAGGGAGCAAGCTTCTGAGTAAAGGTTGGTTTGTGGGAAGACTAAAGGATGATGTGGCTCTCTGTGCTATTGTGGCTTATTAACTTATTGGCTACTATGCTGGAATAGGCCCACTGGTTTTGGGATTTGGTTTTCTGGTACCTGGATAAATGTTTTGCTTCTGTCTTCTATATGGAAAATCTGTTTTATTTTGTGATTGAGTACCATGCAAGTATATTTATAGTGATAATTGGTGCTGTGAATATTGCATTGGTGCTACAAGGTGTTATTATAATTTCCATTTTACAGATGAGGAAACTGAGACTGAGAGAAGCTGTGCCTCATCCAGAATCATCCTGGTAGAAAGTGTCTGAAGTAGAGCTCAGTGACTCCAAGATCAGTACTCCAGATACTGGACTACCTCAAATTTTTTAATAGCACTTTTTTATTTGTTTGTTTAATGGAAAGTTAAATTTCAGTCAAAATCAGTAATGGGGTTTGGTATATATCACTTAAAAAAAATAATTGGCTGGGCATGGTGACCCATCCCTGTAAGCCCTTCTCATGGGGAGGCTGAGTCTGATGGCTGCTGTGGGCTCAGGAGTTCTATGGTGCAATAGAGTTAAAGACAAAGGATTGTTCCTACTGAACCTGGCTCAAAAATAGAGCTTCGAGCCACCAGGCTGAATAAGAAGAGAGAAACTCAACCAGGTCAGAAATACTGAGTGGGTTAAAGCTTCCATACCAATCAGCAGTGGGGTCAGGCATGTGAGCGGTTGTACTTCTATACCTAAGAAAAGAGAAAAAGGGGGCAGCCAGGTAGCACAGAGAGTGGGAGCACCAGCTCCAGCGTTGAGAGGACCTGGAGATCAAATCCCGGGCTCAGACACTTAGCACCCACCCAGAAACACCTGGCCGAGTAACCTTGAGCAAGTTACTTAACCCCAATTGCTTAGGGGCGGCCAGGTGGCTCAGCGAGTAAGAGCACCGGCTCCAGTGTCGGGATGACCTGGATCAAATCCGGGCTCAGATACTCAGCACCACACCCAGAAATAACTGGCCGTGTAACCTTGAGCAAGTTATTTAACCCCTATTGCTTAAAAAAAAAAGAGAGAGAAAAATACTCTCTGTCTCTGTTTCTTTCTCTCTTTATATTCATATATTTTGTGTATTTATGACTTTATATTATAGATTATACATATTATATTATGGATGTTATATATAAATATACATGTTTTATATACACAGGTGCACATATATACACATACACACATACACATATATGCATATGTATGTGTTAACAAACATTATTTTTCTCCCTTCCACCTCTCCTCTCTCCCTACTTTTGTGCGGTGAGAAAGAAAAAAATATATATATATTTTTTATATATATACATATATATTACATATACATATATATGTATATATATATATATTAATTGTCAAGTAAAACAAGTTGTCATATTAACCATGTCCAAAAATGTGAAGAGTTGGCCAGAGCTACATGGAAACACCCAACATCTGACTAAGAGAAATCGGAGGAACTCATGTACTTCTGACCAACAGCAACCAAAAGGGAGAGGAGGAAGAAAACAAAATCTGGCTACCTGGCAACAAGGCGTCCTTTGCTGCCACTGAGGCTTAATTTTGTAGGTGGGTGATATTTTCTGCTTTTCCTACCTATCAACTCCCCTTGACATTGATATTTGAAAGCGAACAAATCTCATACATCTAAACTTTTTTTTTTAGAAGGTTGCATTCTCAAGGAAGAAGAGAACAATTATCCCTGTGCCTAGACACTATCCAGAAATCTCCTGGTTCTTAGTATTGATTGTTTCTATATCTCATTTGACAACTCATTATTGCCTTTGCTATTGTGTTTCTTTGAAGATAGGCTCCTCAGTGCCTGATGTTATCCTCAGCACCAAGCATAGTGTCTGACCCACAATAGATGCTCAATTAATACCTCTTGATTCAGTGTATTGTAGTTTAACTTTGTTTAATATTTTTAACAATCTGTCTACCTACAGAGGAAGCTCCTTCTGGGCAGGAACTATATCTTCAGTTAGCAACTCTTTTTTGTAAATACCAACTACTGAATGTAGAAGAAGCCATGATAAACCCTCCACCGTAACCCCACTAGATCAGACATGGTGACTTGCACAGACTAGACACTTATAACATATGTTAAATTCAAGTAGTCAGAGACATAAAACTTGAAATATGAAAGATAATTAAGAATTCATCTGGTTCAGAAAATACTTACTTTTTTTCTAGAAATTCCCAAGAAATAACATCCCATTTCCAACAATGAAACTCAAAGCTTCACGCGTCTATACGCAAATGTATAATCACTACCAGGCAACAGCCTTGTTCCCATTGACTTCTTTCGATGACAAACATCTGCTTCTGCCCCCAATGTCTATTTAAGGATAACTTCACGCTTGTTACTTAGCTTCCAGTGTTCACTGGTCCTTCTTCCATTTGCATCAGTCTGTCAAGCTCTAACCTCCTCAAATATTTCAATATTCCCCTTTGCTTCTTCAGATGCCTTTTCTCCCCTACTTTTACAATGAAGCTCTTTTCGTTCTTTCACATTCATTTTTAATTCTTTTTAAAGAAACACCTCATTCAATTATGGCCTGGAGAGGTAGGGCCAGTTCTTGAGCACCTTTTGCTTCTTTTCTAAGAGGGAGGCCTTACACTTAAACTTACAGATTATACTTGTAGCCATTGGGATAACAATGACATGGACACAAAAGAAAGTTGAACCTTGGAGCATTTATTGAAAGTCATCAAAAAAGTTTTATAGTTTTCCATACTTGAGTGAATCAGGATCTCTCAGTCCTTTGCTAGTAAATCCAGTGAATAATTCTCCTTTCTAATAAAGTACATTTAAGTGAAATAAATTGATACATTGGTGATATTTGAAAATAAATGCCTCCTTCCACATCTATATTCATCCACCTATCTGCTATGAGAAGGGAGAACATTTCATTGTTAGCATTTCAAAGTCATAACTGGTCACTGGCTAATGAGAGTTCTGAAGATTCTCAATATTATTTTCATTTATTCTACTGTGGTCATCATGCAAATTGTTTTTTCTTGGGTCTGTCACTTAGCATCCAATTTGCATCCTTCATATTCCTGATATCTTGCAGGATAAGAATATTCCATTGCATTTGTATAAGGTTTTATTAAGACATTCTTCAAATGATGGGCACTTAATTTCTTTCCAGTTCTTTGATAATACAAATGTGCACATAGAAATCATTTGGTAGCTATAGTACCTTTCCCTCTTTCTTTAACCTCCGTGGGGTATAGGTTTAGTAGTGGGTTAAAGAGTATATATTATTTGATGATTTTTCTGGTATAATTGCCAGTTTTGTTTTGTTTTTTCCAAAATGATTAATCAACTGTTTCAGCTAAAGTATATTAGTGTGCTTTTCTTCTCAAAGTCTTTGTAATATTAAATTTTTTAATTGCTATTTTAACCAATCTTATGGGTCTGAGTTAAAATCTCTGAGTTCTCCTTTGTGGAAAGAAGTAGACATTTTCATTTAATATTTATAATATTAGTGACTGAATATACTCAACATGATTATTTATATTTCTTGTTTATAAATGGTCTGTTCCTATCCACTGGCCACTTACTTCTAATTCCTCATCTATAAAATGATCATGAGGATGAAATAAAATGTGTTTGTAATGGGTTTTCCAAACCTTAAAGTGATATATAAATGCTAGCTGATTTTATTGTTACTATTGTACTACTACTATCAATGATACTATTAATAATAATAATTGCTATTATTATTATAATTCACTAAGGAGTGGCACTTTGAATTTAATCCTCTGGCATATTTTTCACTTCCCTTATCTATGCTCATGGAAGTCTTAAAGTATATATTGAATTGATTTGAAGGGTTCATTTTTTATTCATAGATTGACTTTACCTTTTGTTTTTGCAGCAAATTTTAGCACAAAAAACGGTCACCATTTTTGTGGTAGAGTTTTTACAATTGCTTATTATGAGTATTGCATCATGACATGCCCAAGCTCCCCAAAAATGTTCTTTCTTTTTACTTTTGAAATCATTTTAAAAAATCCCTTCTCCTCCCAAAGAATGTGTGAAGTACAATTCCCTTTAGCTCCTACATCTTTTTCTTCCTTATAATTTATGTTATAATGTGAATGTTAAAATTGATATCATTCATTTTCACTAGTAGTATATCTACTTGTTGGTTAGGGGTCTATAATTTCACATTTAGTGTAACAGAGCCAGAGATAACAAGGCATTTAATAACATCAAGATGTTGAACTTAGAAATTATCTCCCTGTTTTTAAATGTCCTTCTTGATGTCTGGCATTCCTCTTAATTATCTTCAAATGCTATATTATCTTGCAGTTTCCTCTTAACATTCTGGAGCATTCAATGACATTTCAACAAAGATAACATAGAGAAAATGCAGGTGGCAGACAGGCCGTGTATAACAACCTCAGAGAAAAGGTAACAGAAGATTAGCCTGTGTTCCAGACAAAGCAAACCCAATCAATATTCATCTAGTCTACAGAACTTTGGAACCTGATTTCTCTGTGCATATGAACAGCCATGATAACCAATTAGAGTTATGCCAACATGTTTTTATTCAGACGTAGACTCCTATGAAATGTAAATATTCATTTAAAATCCAAATTCTGACTATTAATGCTATTCAAATAATCTTTACTTTATCCAGAAATGTCTTGCTAATGCTAAATCTTAAAAAACAAGCAAAGAGATAATCTGTTCATTAACTGGCTGTATAGAAATATTTCTAAGAACAAAAAAAAAAACACAAACAAGCAAAAAACCCTGGAGTGATAATTTAGGAATAATCTTCAAAATTTGAAATGAGTCATCCTCAAGTTACTCTAAACATATGACTCATACCCAAATTTTACATAACTTATGTACCCGTTGGCACAAGGTATCTAAACCCACTGGTAAAATATTAACAAATTTGTTTTCCGAGGAATAAAAGATCAGTATTTCAAAGGAAATAATGAAGAAGTAAAAATGAAGGGGAAAGAGCATTTCTACAACTCAAAAGTATAAAGCAAGAATCATCAAAATTATTTGGTAAAGGTTTAAAAGAATTGAAGAGCAGATCAGATGAACAGACTAGATAAGGGAGAGTCACAAGAAATCAGACTTAATAACCCCAGTCTTTATAAACCCAAGAACATACTTTAGGAAGAATTCCATACAAGAAAGGAATTACTGGGAAGACTAGAAAGCTATCTGGGAGAAATTAGGTTCAGATCAACATCTAGTATTTACTACAACCTCCATATGAAGAGGCAACCAGGATAAGGAGAAGAAGAGGAGGAGAAAGAGAATGAAGAAAAATATCAGATCGGCTAAGTAACTTTCATTTCTAAGGCTAGGGGGATACTTTATAACTAAAATTTTTTTAAATGACAAAACATGTTTAATTCAAATGCGAGAAACTTAAAGTCATACAGCTAAGATCGAAAAAGACCTAATTGAAAAATGCTTCAACTAATTGTGTGATACACAAGATATATAGGAAATAATATAACATTTTCCTAAAGGATAATTGGTCAAATACATATGAACAAACACATCTTCAATCGATTAAAAAATAAGTATTTATTGAATCACTACTATGTGGAAGGCATTGTAGTGGGCAGTGAGGAATAAAAACAGAAGTGAAACAATTCCCTTTAAAAGCAGATTCTTAAGCTCTTAAATGAAAAATAGTGACTTAATATGCAAAAGAAAATAACTTTAAGGTTCTATCATATACACAGCAAATTAGCAAAGAAGACAAAAGAAATGACCAATTTTGGAGTGACTGCAAGAGTACAGTACAATTTAACAGAATGTTTCCTGAGCTATGACTTGTTCCAAACTTTCTAGAGAGCAATTTGGAATTATGCTACTAAATGATGAAAGTGCCCACATTCTTTGACCCAAATATCCCCCAGCTAGCTATATGCACCAGGGAGGTTAAAAACAAGATGAAAATTATCCTCTACACCAACATATTTATAGCAACACTTTTTTAAGGTAGCAGAGCACTGGAAACACATTCCATTAAATAGAAAATGGCTAAACAAATTGTTGTATAAGAGTGTAATGGAATATTACTGTGTTGTAAAGAACCAATGAATGTGAATAACAGAGCAGCATGGAAAAAAAAATAAACTCATACAGTATGAAATAAACAGAAAAAGAAAAACAATATACACATTGACTACAATAATGTAAACAGGATAACAACAAAAGAAACTAAATGCTGTGTAATTAAAATTAACAACCCTAAAGAGAGTTGAGAAAATGACCCTCTCTCCTCCTTTTTCAGGAGTCAAGACTAAAAAATGTCATCAGAAAAAGATGACATATTAGTTTTGCTGAACTGCTTTTGTTTCTCTCTCTCTCTATATATATATATGTATGTATGTATGTATGTATTGTGTGTATATATATGTATATACGTGTGTGTATATATGGAATACTTTCTTTGGTAAGAAGGAAGGAAGCATATATTGAGAAAAAACAAAGATTTCAAAAGAAAAAGATCAACAATTTTTTAAAGACATGCCAGCTGATGTAAATATTAGTTGAAATTTAGACTATCAGCACAGCATGTACAAAATTGCACTATTACAGTGTGTTCAAGTGTAAATAATTATTACATCAAAATCCTGACAGCTGACCAGCAAGCAGTGAAAATTTAGGCTTAGGGTTTTACCCAGCTGATAAACTTTGATGGGAAATGAAAGCATACACATTTGTTTAAAGTTTAATAATATTTTATTTTCCCCAATTATATGTAAAAATATTTTAAATATTCATTGTTATTTTACATTTTGAGTTAAAATTATATCCTTCCCCCTACTGAGATGATAAGCAATCTGATACAGGTTATATATGTATAATCATGTAAAACACTTCCATATTAGTTATTTTGGGGGGGGGGAGAACTGGAAAAAAAGAAAGAGAGAGGGAAAGCAAGGAGGGAAAGAAGGAATGAAGGAGGAGGAAAGGAAGAAAGGAAGGAAGGAGGGAAGGAATGAAGGGATAAAGGAAAGAAAGCATACTTTTCATAAAAATCTGATGTTCAGCATTTACTTCTGAATATCTATTCAGTTAAGTACATATCATTTGAATTTAATTCATTAATATGAACAGTTGATAAAGTTACTAAGTGTTCTTAAGCCTATTAGCTTGAATAGCTCTAGTCAATATATAGGATAAATAAAAGAGGAATCTCTTCCCTACAAGTACTTATATTCCACTGCATGAATGAGTATTGAGATCTAAAGGTGGCAGGTGTGCTGGTGTTGAGTAACCAGTAGATTATTGGCACATAATTGGGGCAAATGGGGTTATTTTATCTTCATGCATAACTCTTCTATGATCCTTAGAGGCTAAAATTGGAGATGGAAAAGTTAAAATTTCAGAAAAGGGGCTAAAATATAGGAAGATATAGAGACATCAGGGATTTTAAGGAGATTATTGTACAGCTGGAGACATGGATGAAAAGGATTTGGTTAAGGAATTAGGAGGCAAAGTTTGGCTTAAGTATTGAGTAACAGTTAAATAGTAGAGGAATTGAATGGAAGTAATGATTGCTCTGGGGATAAGCAACAGATTGAGCAGACGAAAAAAAAAAACACCAATGAAAAACTATAGAATCCTTGTTCCTATACTCTAGAAAATTGTTTCCCCTAATAATAACTACAAAGAGACACCTTTTAGAGAATACATCAACAGGTCTATCTGGGGAGGGACAGGTGGAAATGCATTAAATGGCATTGATAAGAAAAAAGATGTAGAGTTGTATGTCCCAAGGTTGACCATTAAAGTTGAAAGTGGAAGAAAAGTTATGAAATAAAAACGTTTAAAAAGAAAGAAATAAATCACTTGGCAAGGCAAAGGTGATCATAGAACTAATTTATCCACAATAAAAGGTATCTAATCTTAAAATAGTTATGTAGATTAGCATTTCATTTTTTTGCAAATGGCTTATTTTTTTCCAATGCTATCAAACCTTAAATTGAATACAAAGTTTATTTCTTTTTCCTAATTACTGACCCATGACAATAAAAATAATAATAGCTAAGATTTATATAGGATTTTAAGTTTTTCAGAAGACTTTGCATAGATTATGTTACAGATCCCTGTCTTCTAACAAAGAAGTCTAATAAAGAAAAAATTGAGAAACAAAATTACTTGGGGGTAGGTGAAGAGAGAAACTAGGTGATAATGAACAGTTCACTAGAGTCAGGAAGACTTGAGCTCAAATCCAGCCTTTGACACTTAACTGGCTGTGCAAACTTGGTAGAGTCACTTAACCTCTGTTACCTCTGTTTCTTCATCACAACGGTGTTATAAGAATCAAATATGATAGTATTTGTAAAATGCTTGCTATGCAAATTCTAGTTATTGTTATTAATAATTGTATCCAATAGCATATGATTTATTTAACCCCTACATTTATTTTTTTGTTGTTTATTTTTTGCAGGGCAATTGGGGTTAAGTGACTTACCCAAGGTCACATAGCTACTTTTTGTGTTGTGTCTGAGGATGGATTTGAACTCATGTCCTCCTGCCTCCAGGGCTGGTGCTCTATTTACTGCGCTACCTAAATGCCCCTAACCCCTACATTTAACAAGAGAAGAGAAGAATATACAATCATGTTTGGAGCCAAGACTGATCATTTCATTTGTTTGATTCCTGCTGTCTCTTATTATTGCTTTTTACCTTTTGTAATCATTGTATATCATGCTTATTTCATTAAGTTCATTTCACTTTTTATCAGTTCATATTAGTCTTTCCAAATTTTTCAAAATTCCTTCTTTTTGTTATCTTGTGGAATCATGGAATTTTAGAGTTAAAAGAAGCCTCAGTGGAAATTCGATCCAAACCAGACATCTCTCTAGAAACAAATTATTTGAGACTTCTCATGTGTTTGTGTCTTCTCTGCTGAGATATCTCAAATGAGGGAAAAGTAACTACCTCTCAAGTCATCCATTCCACCTTTGAATAATTCTAATACTTAGAGTACTTTCTCACCCGTTAATGCTGATTCTTTCTTTTCTTTTTTCTTTTCTTTCTTTTCTTTCTTTCTTTCTTTCTTTCTTTCTTTCTTTCTTTCTTTCTTTCTTTCTTTCTTTCTTTCTTTCTTTCTTTCTTTCTTTCTTTCTTTCTTTCTTTCTTTCTTTCTTTCTTTCTTTCTTTCTTTCTTTCACCTACCCATTTATATCAATCTAATCTATATAGATTAGACAGAGAGCCTTAAGAATGTCAGGCAGAACCAAGAAAAAGAAACTGGAGACAAGAGGTCAGGAGTCACAGAGTGAGCTTGGGACAAAGATTAAGGTGGCAGAAAAGGTGAGTATCACAGTAGGGACCCCTGGGACAGGCTCCTAGAAATTCAATATCGGACTGAATTGAGAGACATGGTTCGAGGAAGAAGATATGAGAATTCCTTTCTATTCTATTCTTGACACATTTGAAATTGTTTTAATATCCTAAGAAGTAACTTGCTAAGTTAAAAAATGTCCAAGGTTAGGTGCACAAAACAATATAGTCAATGACTATAGTCATCTACTGTTTGATAGACCCAAAGACTGCAGCTTCTGAGATAAGAACTCACTATTTGACAAAAACTGCTGGGAAAACTGGAAAATAATATGGCAGAAACTGGGCATAGAGCCACATCTTACACTAAGATAAAGTGAGAATGAGTATACAATTTAGATATAAAGGCTGATATTACAAGCAAACTGAAAAAGTAAGGAATAATCTACCTGCCAGATTTATGGAAAAAGCGGGAAAATTATGATCAAACCAGAGATAGAGAACATCATGAAATGCAAAAAGGATAATTTTATTACATTAAATTGACATTTTTTGCATAAATAAAGCCAATGCAGCCAAAATTGGGAGGGGCACAGAAAGCCGGGAAACAATTTTTACAACCACTGTCTCTGATAAAGTTAACTTTCCACAGATCCACATTTAAGCAATTGAACAAAGACTGCATCTCCTCTGGCAAAGAATACTTTGGCACATAGTCATCTCCATGCTCAATACTATAACTTCTTAGAGGGAGATATATCGTGAATAAAATCCCTGCAGATCACTTTAGAAACTACCATTTTCATGCTATCTTCCTGCAAACATACCAGACTCAAAGTCTATTGAGTTGACCCTCAAGGATCTTGTCAATTTCAGAGGACAATAAGATTTGAACTTTTCTTTGCCACACTAGCAATGGTGCCAGGGCAATAGCAGCCAGCATCAATGGTCAGCATCCATCAAGAGTCATAGATAGACTGGATGTGATGAGGAAGAGCAGAATCACGGATATATAATATGATTCCAACTGAAAATGACACACAGAGTCTTGTGCACTCCAGCAGAAGGACTTCCAAGAGCTGAGTTACTCCTTTGCCTCTCTACATACTTGGTTTTTTTTTTTCTTTTTTTGGAAGGGGGAGGGCAGGGTAATTGGGGTTAAGTGACTTGCCCAAGGTCACATGGCTAGTTCTAAAGTGTCTGAGACCAAATTTGAACTCAGGTCCTCCTGACTCCAGGATAGGTGCTCTATTCACTGCACCACCTAGCTTCCCTGCCTCTCTACATATCGATGAAAGAGTGTGTCATACACTAGGTGACAAGTGTTTTATACCAGTTAATCCTACTATATCACTTTAGTAAATTGTTGCTCAGTCATTTTTCAGTCATGTCCAACTCTTTGTGACCACATTTAGAAATTTCTTGGCAACAATACTGGAGTGGTTTGTCATTTCCTTCTCTAGCTCATTTTACAGAGGAGGAAACTGAGGTAAACAGGGGTAAGTGACTTGTCCAGGGTCACACATCTAGTAAGAGTCTGAAGTCAGATCTGAACTCGTAAAGAGGAATCTTCCTGACTCCAGGTCCAATACTATCCACTGAACCACCTAGCTGCCCTACTTTAATAAATACCCCTTTCTATAAGTCAATCAATAAACATTTATTATGTTCCTACTTTGTGCGGGCATTATGCTAAAGCACTGAGGATATAAAAAATATGCAAAATAAAGGTTTTGCCTCTAATGAAGCAGAACTAAATTAATCTGGTTAATGGATACCATATGATAATCATGGGGGTGAAGCATACTGGTAGGGACCTTCTATAACTATAACACCAGAAAAACCCCTCCAGCCCCTCAGGGCTTCCTCTATATGGGATGTTGAAAAAGAATAAAGATTGCCTTATTCCCTGGACCCAATCTCTCATTGCAAATGGGGGGAGAGGGGGAGAGTAGCTCTAGAATTTATATTTCACTCTAGTTATATATTGTTTTCTTTCAATCCTACTTCTCTCCAAGTATTTCTTATTTCTGTAAAAGGGGTTTTCTTTCCTTTTTTTTTTTTTCCTTGAATGGATGGGGTGGTGTGAGAAAGAAAAAGAATGGATTGTTAATTGAATATATTACATAAAGAATTGGGGGTTTTTTTGTTGGGTTTTTTTTTTTTACATTAAGTGGACTTCATAATTTCTCATTCTAGTCTAATCTCAAAATCTCATTGTGCTTAAAGCAAGCTTCCAGCAGATCGGATCCTTCTTGGCATCCCATTTATTCACAATTAAATGGCAATATCCTCTGGGATGTATTAGTTGAGGTCTTTAAAGACTACTCTTTGCAATAAACATATTTAAGGCATAAATATTATTACAAATCACTGGAATTTTTCCTGATGATCCACTAAGTGTTGTCCTAAATTTGCAGATTCCCTTCTTTTTACTCTTACTGACAAACCCTTCTTAATATTCAAAGTCTGATCCCAGCACAGTTATCAAAGGCAGACACTTGTTCTTGTTCACTCAGGCAAAACTACATCCTGGTTAAACCTATAACTGTTTCCTCTTCTCCCTCCTTACCTCTCCCCGCCCCCATTTCAAACTCCTTGAAATAAATATGAAAGTTATCAAGAAGAATTTTAACAGCTTTTCAATTGGATAAATTCTTTTAATTAACCCATATTTCTTCATGCATCTGATGGATTTATTCATGATCTCTTTTAGAAATGTTTTACCATTTTTTTTCCTCCATTACCAAAATAGCTGATGTCAGGGCGGCCAAGTGGCTCAGCAAGTTAGAGCACCGGCCCCAGTGTCACTATGACCTGGGGATCAAATCTGGGCTCAGATACTCAGCACCACACCCAGAAATAACTGGCTGTGTAACCTTGAGCAAGTTACTTAACCCCAATTGCTTAAAAAAAAAATAAAAGCTAAATGACCACTTCTCACCTCTCCGAAAGAATGAAGTAGTGCTATTTGGTCAATAGAATTGGAAAGCCCATTTATGATTCCTTAAAATCCAAGGAAGAATTTAAGTGTGTGGTTTTTTTTTAAACAAGGTTTTTGGGGAAATCATCTTTATTCCTCATTCATTTCTCCAATTACATTCATTTTCTTTTATATAAATGTTACTTCAAATGCTTTTAAGAAATTTTTCATTCAGATTGAAGACATTGGATTGGACTATCTTTGTTGTCATTTAAAATCCTGGGAGAAACTGAAGTCTAGAAATAACAGGAATGAATGTATAATTCAGTTCGATACAATAAACACCATAAACTGGTAGGCATTAAGCTATCCACTAGGAATACCCAAAAAAAGGGGGAAAAATGAAATCTCTGTCCAAGAGGAATTTAGATTCTACTGGAGAAGAGGATGAAAAACTGTGCATAGAAGTTAAATAAATACAAAGAAAAAAAAGTAATAATAGGGTTGGAAAATATTAATGATTCAGGAAGGGAATTGTGAGTAGCCATTGGCTGTGGAATCTAAACTGACTAAAGGAAATTAGAGATTCTAAAAAATAGAGGCTTCATCTTCACTATATTGAGGAGCTGGCACTTTCAGGGGCCATCTGGTCCATCCCCCTTCTTCTAAGGTAATGGGACAGCAGCACCATTCTCTGCCCTGAACTTGGAATGATTTCATGATGAATGAAGAATTGAGAATATTTGTCAACCCCATCATCTCTCCTGGGATGTCATTAGCTACAGTTCTTCCTTTGTGTAGTAAAAACCCATTCCTTTCCCAGTATTCCCCCCTTTGTAGATATATTGTTGGGGGGTACTGAAGGGCACAGAGATGAGATCATTAGCTTTCTATACCTTTTGAGTTATGTACTACCACATTAATGTGATTCTTAAGCTGATACTGCAGCTATAAAGTTGAACAAATTTGAGGGTCTTACTTGTTCTTTCATGTTCTACAACATAACACAACTACCTACCTTTCATTCACTGCTTCTGGGGAAATAGAGAACATTGGAAATCTTTAATTTCTTTGGGATATCAGTTTTCTCATCTCAAAAAAAGGTATTGTCTATAAACCAGAGTATAATCATAATAATATTAATAATAATAATAATTTAATAACCACATCATTATGTCAGACTTTTTTTCTGAACTGTTTCTCTCTTACAAGATAGGATTCAGCACAGGGGATATGTTGGAAAATGACTGAGATATAAAAAGTCACTCATTTGATTTGCTCCCTCCAAAAAAAAAAGTAGATTAAGTGATCTTATCTCTTCCAGCCTTAACTGCTATTTCCTGGAGTTTTTGTTCTGAATCAAAGGTCAAATCAAGAAGCATTTATAACTTGCTGGGACCAATATGGAAATATTTTACATTATTGCACATGTATAACCTTTATCAGATTACTAATCATCTCAAGGAGGGGGAGGGAAAAGAGGAAAAGATAGAATTTAAAGCTCAAAACTTTTAAAAAAGAACAAATGTTAAAAAATTGTTTTTACATGTAAATGGGGTAAATTTTATATGTGCATATATGTATATACATATGTGTGTATACACACACTTGCCAGGCACTGAGATTAGAAATATTAGTAAAAAGAGAAAAGGCTCCTCAAGGAGCCTCCATTCCAAGTAGGGGTGGGGGAAGCTGAAAAGAGGGTTGAGAGTGGAGCAGAAGGTACGCCCTCCAGGACATGCATGGTGTAGAAAGTCCTGAGGATAAGGAGAAGAGCCTGAAGACATAGCTGGCCTTGCCTCTTTCCTTAAAATGAAGATTCTGGAAAGAAACCAACCAATCAGAGGCAGGTGCAGGGTGAACTCCAAGAGTGAGAAAGCCGGGGAGACATAGTGAAGAAAAACTGGAGAGTCAGGCATAGAGCCTGAAGTGTAACGAACATACAGGTAGTAAGTATAGAGATAGGATCAAAACTCAGGCCTCAAAACACCAAGTGATCCAGTGGCATAATATACCACTAAATACTTTGCAAACCTTAAAGTGCTAGATAAAGGTGGATTTGTGCCATTATTTTTACAGTGATTATTGTTGATGAGTAGAGGGTAAGTTGAAAGTGGAGAAAAAGGCTCCAAAGAAGACTGGAAAAAACCCATGATTCTTCAACTCACTGCTACTCCCTCAAAGCTCGTGCACATACACACACACACACACACATGCACACAAGCATGCACACACACACAAGCTTAAAAAGATATCAAAAGGCACAGATTATTCATATAAATTTTGGTCACCCTACATTTTGGAAGAGAAGCAATCAGTTCAACTCAACTCTCTGCATCTGCATCCATTTGTCACATGGAGGTCCAAAAGTTGCTTGGAACATTTTTTCAACAGTTTTGCTTTCCAGGGTTTCCTCCCTGAATCCAGGTCAAAGCTTCTGTCTTCATTTTCCCATTACTCACATGGCATCACACTCCTTCCTAGTAAACAGGGCAGAAGTTCACAAGTGTTTCTTCCCCAGAAGACAAGATCAGAGAGCTATAGTGTAAAACCATTTTCAAACCATCAAACAAGATGGCCCCTGCTTCCCATGAATACGAAAGAAAGAAGAAGCATTTATAGTTCTGGTCTCTTTCTGGACACTTCACCCTGGTATTTGGAGCAAAGTAAGATAAAGGAAATTATGTAGTCACTGATGTGCAGTAAACCTTGGCGCTAACCCACTGCTCTAGGCCTACTGGGGACCATTGACTTCCACTTTGGGACTCTATATTAATGTGTTTTTTCTTCCTGATCACTAATCACTATTCACTTTTCCTCCTGAGATTCACAATTACATTACACACAGCCATCCTGATTAGGCAAAGCATTTCCAGCTCCCGATTTAATCCGAATGTTTATTAAACTCTTTCTGGAGAAAAGAAAATTAAATTATTTTAGTAAAACTAGACCTTTATTAGTATACCAGTAAGCATGTAATGTTTATTACAGCTTAGAGATTTCAGTAAAAGCCTTTTAACAAAACTCAGTTTGCAGTTGTCCCACAGCAATTTTCTTTGATTCAGTGGTAATTAACAATTAGGCACCTAGATAATCTAGGATGAGCCATGGTAAGGGTGATTGACAACTAGATAAATGATAAAGAAATACTGATGAGGGGAGAACTGACTTATAAGGACTGACTCAGAATCAGTGTCACAACCATGAAGTGGTTCTGGAAATTTTAATCTGTTCACCAAATCTCTTCCTAGTAGATCTACGGATTAAAGATCAGAAAGAATCAAAGCTGCAAAGGATCTCAGAAATCATTTAACCTCCTAATTCTCCAGATCAGGGAACAGAGTTTCAGAGGCAAAGTGGCTTGCCCATGATCATAAAGCTATTAGAAGTTGGACTCAAGGATGTTCTGGTAACATTTAACAATGGGCTCTCCAAAAATGAAGGATGCACTTTTAATTTTGATCTGCGTTATTAACATTTTCCCCTTGAATCACTTCATTAAAACTGGAAAGTCAATGACAAAACAAATCAAGTCCTAATTTGTAGCATTTGCTAATTTCTAGGGTGTAAATGCTCTCAAAGAAAGGTTAAGGAGATGACTCCATCACATCTCTACATTTAGAGACATGATTTGAACACAGGTCTTTCAAATGACCATAATCATAACCAAAAGAGCAATGGAATTCAAAATCAAAACGTGGGCACAGTATGAAGTATTTATTATCTTCATCATTGTATTTACTACTGAAGTTTTCCTAGAGCTGTTTTCATTGAGTCTGTACAAGATGAGCTCACATGCCAATACTTTAACTATTAAAAAATAATCATTGTATCTCCCTGGACAAAAGTCGGCCAAACATTCAACACAAAAAAAGTTATAGGAGGATTGAATTTGCCCCTTAACTATTTCTTTCTGAACTCCATGCAAAGTTAAGAACTAGAATTATTCTAGAACTACATCAACCACAAAAATAACCATTTTTGTTACTGCTTTTTACATAGTTTGTCACTCACCAAAATCTCCCCCTCCCATCCTCATCCCTACCCTGTCATCATAACCTGCTCTTAACAAAAAAAGTAATTGAGCAAATCAAAGAGATGCTTTGACCACCTCTGACAATCTATGCCCAGTTCTACATTGATAGCCGGCCCTAGATATGAAGGCAGCTGGGTGGTGTAGGGGACAGAGCACTGAGCTTCCAGTCCAGACGACCCGAGTTCAAATCCCAGACTCATACACTCACCAGATGTGTGATCCTAGATAAGTCATTTAACCTGTCTGCCTCAGTTTTCTCAACTGGAAAGTGGAGATAATAGCAATTACTTCCAGGGTTGTTCTCCCTACCTTTCTCTAGAGAAAAGGGAAGTATGTTTTATCCCCAGTCATCTGGAGTCAACTGATCACTGCATTGATGTGAAACTTGATGTCTCTCAGGGCTGTTTTCCTCTGTATTATTTAGATGACCATGTTTATTCTTTTGTTTCTGTTAACTTCAAACTGAATTAGTTCATATATGTCTTCTTAAATTTATCTAAATTCCTCAAGTGATTCATTTTTTTACCACATGGTCATATTCTATTTCATTTACATACTATAATTTGGTCAGTCATTTCCTAATTGATCAGCCCAATTTTGTAAAGTTTCGTTTTATTTCTTGTTTCTGTTTCTGGTACCACCGAATTTCTACTGTGACTACTATATTTTATCTGGGGGATTCTTCTTAGGGAATTGGAATCGGAGCTCTTTGAAGGAAGAATGTGTCTTTGCTTTTCTCTGCATCTCCAGCACTTGTCACAGTGCCTGGTACTAGTAGGGACTGAGTACGAACTTACTGATGATGATATTCCCAATCGCCAATAAGTGTTTAAAAGTTAAAAAGGACAGACACTTTTCTATCGAATGAACCAAGATCTTGTGAAACCTGCAACACTCTGCTTCTACTCACTGTTGTTCATTCGTTTCAATCCTGTCTGACCCTTCATGACCCCATTTGGCGTTTTCTTGACAAAGATACAGTTTGTCTTTTCCTCATCTAGCTCATTTTACAGATGAGGAAACTGAGGCACAAAGGGTTAAATGACTTGTCGAGGGTCACACAGTTTGTCAATGTCTGATATTGCATTTGAATTCATGTCTTCCTGAATACAGTTTGGGTGTTCTCTCCATTGCATCACCTAGCTGCCTACTTCCCTTCACTAAGTGCTAAAAGAGCCAAAAACCAGACCTGTGTGAATCAAACCTCAACCACAAAATTGTGGCCTCCCCTCAGAAGCTAAGATGTTTCCCCGAATCCAGAGGCTAAACAACACAGCTAAGCAAGAAAACATTTCTTTCCACATTAGCCCTGAGCCAGTGTACTAAGCTCATAATGGCAGAGATTGGTGTGAGCAGCCAGGATTATAAAGTTTAATCATCAGAGACTGTGTGACACATTGCATAAGGTTCTGGAATCCATAATCTGGCAAGTGTATAAATGCTGTAATTATCCCCAGCTTCTTATGCCTGCTCTGAGAACCACTGCCTCTGAGGCAGGGTCCTTGATTTGTAGAATCATGGGGGAGCTGAATCCTGCTGACACCAGGCTTTTTCCACATCTACAGTGAGTCAGTGTGATGTGGTGGGTAGAGCACAGGGCCAGAAGCCCAGAATAGGTCCAAAGATTTAGATCTAAAAGGGACCAAGAGGCCAAGCAGCTTAATCCTTCCTTCTCTCCTTTTCTCTTTTTTTCTTTCTTTCTTTTCTTTTTTAACAGTTAAGGAAACAGAATAAGTGACTTGCCTGTGTCACGTAGGTAATAAACCAGATTCAAACTTCTCTTTTGTCACTCCAGAGCCAATGATCTTTCCACTATGTCAACCATCTCCTGCACTAGAAAGAGTGATATATTAGTAATATTCATCTAATAACCTGGATTCAAATCACCCATCTGACAGTTACTTGCTATTTGACCACAGGTAAGTTAATTAATTTCTCTGAGTTTCGAATTCTTTTCAAAGACTCATTGTAAAGTGTGTACCTGTAATGGGAATGTAAATTTTTAAGATCTTCCCTGCCCCTAGGCTAAAGTGCACCTGGAGCCTGTGGTGGGAGGCTTGTTTTTCAGGAGATACTTTGTGATTGGGCAGTGGGTCAAGAAGATTGTTACATTCTCTGAGCCAGGAGAAGGCTATATAAGCCCTGATGTGAGGCTTTGCTTTGGGGCTCACTTTGAGAAGTGTTGTGTAATTTGACCGGAGTAGACTCTGGGCAGCCGTTGTTGAGAGCCTTTGAAAATCCAGATGTTGATGCTTCCCTCTGTGGTAACTGGGATTAGATATGGATGTATGTAATGGTAGGACAGTTTGGAAGCCTGTCTGTTGAAATGTTCTTGTAACTTATGCTTGTAACCTCTGTATACTCTGAAGTTTGGGGTGCTGACCTTTTCCCCCTGAACTAGGTAAATGAGACATGTTTGGTTGATTAAAGTAAGCTTGTTAACCCATTTTGAGTTGCTTTCCTTTAGCAAAGCAGAGATCTAAGAACCTGTGTTGGCAGCCACCCTGGGGAGGCTGGGGTGCTTGCTTCCATAGTACCCTATTTTCAGAATTATTGTATCTTTTCTTTATTTAAAAACAAAAACAAAACAAAAACTAAGAGGCTTTTTAAAAAAGGCATAACTATTTTCTGTTTCTTTTTTAAAATTTTATTTTTAATTTATGGGATAAAGCAGCCATTTCCTTAACAGTATAATAATAATTTTTATAAGATTGCACACAAAACTGCCAATCTATTATGTACAACTTCCTATTCTTTTTAAATACATGAAAAAGTAATCATCTAAATGTGTTTTTTTTTTCCTTTTTTCTCTCCTCCCTCACCACAAAAAGCTGTGTAAAGCACGTTTTGGTATAAAGAATGATGCTCAGGATCTTTGTACAATTAATAGGTGGTAGTGAGAGGTTGGTACACAGCATCACAATTTGAAATATGCATCATGTAATCTTTAACTGTGCCTTGAAACACTATAATTAAATCCATTTTCATTCACAAAAGGTCCTTTAAATTAAAAGTTAAAAGAGCAGGAAAATCAATAAGCCAATAACAAATCAACACAGCTAATGGATTTCCAATTGTAATATATTACGTCAATTTAGCATACATTGCTTAGTTACCTTTTCAAGATGGAAAACCAGTAGACATTTTTAATTGATTTTAATTTCACAAAATGCTTTTAGCTTTCATTCTGTAAAAACCAGTGGGTCCCAGAAAAAGACTTCTGTTACCTTGTCACATCAAATTATTGATTAATTTCTTCATGCAGGAGAAACCTTATAAAACCAAGTGTCTCTGAAATATACAAATATTACATTTTTGTTTTAATTTTTTTATCTAAAAAGAGCTCCAAATGATTCCAAACAAGTATGCCAAAATTTGTTCAGAAGGTCTCTATGATGTGGCTCATTTCTATAGTGAAAATATGAGCAGATTCATAACTAGGGTGCAGTAATCAGAGGATAGTTCAGGGTAATTACACCCAGGAGTTCACTTCTTACCAAGATCAGTCCTTCAGGAAACTTTTATTAAACATCTACTTTGTTCCAGGCATTGTGCTAAGAAGTAGGCAAGAGACACCTTCTGTCCTAAAGGAGTTCACAATATAATGGGGGAGAAAACAAGCAAACTGGTATTTATAACTAGCTTATATTCAGGATAAATATGAAATAGTTAACAGAGGGAAGGCACTAATATTAAGAATTTGGAAATAATTCCTGTAGAAGACAAAATTATAGTTGGGAATTAAAGAAAGACAGGGAATCAGGGAGAGTGTTCCAGGCATGGGAAAAAGCCAGAAGAAAAAAAATGTTTGGAGCTAAGAGACGAAGTGTCTTGTTTGTGGAACAGTAAGGAGGTCAATGTCATTAGATCAAAAGGTACATGTCAGGGAATGAGATGTAAGAAAACTGTAAAGAAAGGAGGAACATAGGTTATAATGAGCTTTGAATGCCACAGGATTTAGTATTTGGTCCTGGAGGAGATAGGAAGCCCCTGGGTTTTACTGAGCAGGGAGATTACATGGTCAAACAGGTGCTTTAGAAAAATCACTTCAAAGGCTAAATACAAGGTGGTTTGGAATGGGGAGAGACTTAAGGCAGGCAAATCCACTGTAAAGCTATTACAATAGTCCAAGTGTAAGGTGATGAGAGCCCGTACTAGGATGGTGACCTAGCAGGAAAGAAAGGGGCATATTCAGATGTTGCAAAGGTGAAATTGAGAGGTCTTGATAACAAATTACATATGGTGGGTGCAAGACAGTGAGGAGCTAAGCCAGAGATGTAGGTTGTAAGCCTTGGGGACAGGAAGGTTGGTGGTGACTTTGACAGTACTAGGAAAGTTGGGGGCGGATTTTGGGAAACAATGATGAGTTTAATTTTGAAAACATATTGTTTAACATCTACTGGATGTACATTTTGAGATGTATATAAGGCAACTGGAGACATAAGACTGGAGGTAAGCACAGAGCTTAGGGCATCATGGACAGATTAGGGAATGATCAGAATACAGAAGGCAAGTGAATCCATGGGGGTTAATGAAATCACAAAGGGCAGTAGTAGAGAAGTATCAAAACTGAGCCCTGAGGGATACAGATGGCTGGAGAATATGATCTGCAAGAGGATTCGCCCAAGTAGACTAAGCAGAGGTAGGAAGAGAACTATGAGAGAGTAATATGCCAAAAGTACAGAAAGAAGAGAGTATCAAGGAGGAGTGATCAGTAGTGTCCAAGACTGCAGGAAGGTCAAAAAAGAATGAGGTCTGAGAAAAGGTCATTAAATTTGGTGATTAAAAGGTCACTGGAACTGTGGAAAAAACAATTGCTGTGGAATGATGAAGTCAAAAGCAAGATTATAAGGGGTTAAGAAAAAAGTGAGAAGAAAGAAAATGAAAACACCTATTGCAGATTGCCTTCTCAAGGAGGTTAGCCACAATAGGCAGAAGACATATAGGACCATACTTAGCAGGGATGGGTTTTTTGGAGGTTTTTTTTAGTATGGGAGAGACATGGGAATATTTGTAAGTAAAATGGGAGGAGCCAATAGATGGGGATAAATTGAAGATGTTATCAAGTCAAGTTAGGGACTCAAGAAAATATGTTGATGATGATGGTGATGATTATGATGATGGTAAGAAGGCTAGGGACCCAAGAAGAAGAGAGAATAGATTTGAACTGGTTCACTAGGGATCAAAATGGTGAAAAGAAGAGAGGCCAACGCAAGGGTGAAGGCCTAGGAGAAAACTGAGAAATGAGGGAATTGGTGATCACACCGTGAATGAAGTATAAGGAGGAAAAACAGAGGGAGGGGTAGAAAGCCAATAGATTATGGTTAGATTAGGGTTTTTCAGGTGGTCATAGTTTATTGTTCAATAATAGAAATAATTTAGACACCTGTAGCTCATACAACAGTGAGCAATATTTGAATGGAATGTGACAGGCTGAATTTATTATATTCTTAAAAGGAAACGCAAGTTGTACATAATAGACATTTGCAATTTCATGTACAAGCAAGCCTGTTTTCCTATTCTGCTTTGTATATGAAATGCTCATTTTATTCATTTTTGTTAAATTCAGGATAAAGTAATTAACAATGATAATAATAAAATGAGAGGGCTGAACTAAATCACTTCCTACTTCTAAATTTAAGAAACTCTGATGCTATTTGATAGGAAAGAAACAGATGTTTGTCTTATATGGAAAGCTGTGTATTTCTTTTTGAATTATATATCTCCATACCTAAGAGATCTAAATATCAGGAGTGAATTTAGCTTTAGTGTCCATGTGGAAATGTCTACTTCACTCTAAAAATGTGTAAGAGTTTTGACTGCCATAGCAGAAAAACCCCAATTTTATCCTTGGCTAGAAAAATAAAAATAAAAAAAGCAGTTGCTGCAAAAAACAAAAGGAATTGTTACAAGAAAGGACTCTTCTTAGAGCTGACCAATATCTCCAGCAGCATATTCTGGGGCTGTTTGCATGCTGACTTCTTTTCTTGTTTCCTAGAAATGAAGTTGCATCTTCAAATGTATTATCCAAGAGTGGTCCTTTACTCAATCCATAGAAAGAGGCTCATTTTTTATTATGGATTATTTCTCTTCTTTAGAAAAAATATAAAAAGAACCGTAACTAAAGTACAGCTAGAGAACATGGCCCCAAGACCAGTTTTCAAACTCAGAGCTTACTCTGAATTCAATGGCATCTTTGAACCTGAATCAGCTGCCTGAGCAAATGGAGAAGCAGGAGCAAAGAAAAGAACCCTTTGTCCCTGTAGGCTTCATAACACAACCTTACCATCAATTGTTGTTGTGTAGTCAATTCAGTCATGTCCAACTCTTAGTGACCTCATTTTTCAGACTTTCTTGGCAAAGATACTCTAAAGGGTTGCTATTTTCTTCTCCAGATCACTTTACAGATGAGGAAACTGAGGCAAACAGGGTAAAGTGACTTGCCCAGGGTCACACAGCTAGTATCTGAATCCAAGGCAGATCCAAGTCCAGGACTCTATCCACTATGCCATCTAGTTGTCCAATGCCTTATCGTTAAAAGAGGAGACAAAAGTGTATCACCACAGTAATTACTGCACTTGTTACCAAAAAATGGGCATATTCTGCCTCCTTAAGCTTTTTCGGTGGTGATAGCTGTGATAGCTTGCAGTGAGGTGGAGGGGGGAATTCATATCTGTTATTTCATCACTGGGAGGAATTCCTAGTTTGGAAAATCATGCTGCTTTGTTCTATTTCCTTTAAGGACTGAAGGACTTGATGAAAAGACAATCAATAGCATAAATTCAATAATAATAATGTTTTAGGATCAATATCATGATTCTAGGGAAAGTACAAACTATAAAGTAATATGTAATTTTGAGTTATATTTATCATCATTACAATTTTGGTCAAAAGCAATAGAAGTCTGTATTGTATTTTTATTTTAAAAATTATTTCTATGATATATATTCAATATATATATACATATATATATAAATATTCAACATGAGGAAAAATACTTGTGAGTAATATAGGTAGAAAGAAAATAACAAAAAATATTTGTGCACACAAAAGGCATTCCTCACCTTGGTGACTCATCATGCCCATACCATCCATTACCCAAATCCTTTCATCAAATTGAGTAACACTGTCCAGATTGACATGGATTCTGGCAAGATCACTGATTTCATTGAGTTCTACACTGGTAACCTATGTATGTTGACCGGGGGAGCTAACTTGATGTGATCATGAGCAGGGAGACACATCTTGGCTCTTCTGATGTTGTTCGTATAGAAGATAGCAGTGGCAATAATTTCACTACTAGGCTCTCAAATATTTTTGTCTTTGGAAATGGTTCTAAGCCTTGAATCTCTCTTCCCTGATTAAGCAGTATCTGCCTTACAATTGCTAAAGAAACAAGAGATTGGCAGCTAAACATAGCAGTATCTAAATGATTGCAGATAATATTTCATAGGGTTTCAATCAAAATTAAGACATTACAATAAAATTTTTAACAAGAAAAATGTGATTCTTCTACAAAAATATAAAATATATAGGCAAAGCAAGATATATCTTAACTTAGTCTCATAAAGTGTAATTGAACAAGCCATAAATGTCCTTCTCTTCTTTCACTGGATTAGGGTACTATGGGTATGAATGTTGCATAAACAAATATGTAGCTGTATTGGTAAGTTTTGTTCAGTTTCTTTTGTTTGTTACTTAGGACAGCTCACTATTTGGAGGATGGTTAGAGGACATATCCCAAAATGGATGATGTCAAAACAAAAACATCAATAAAACTTCAAAAAAGAAAGCACCAAATATACTTTCTTTTTCAAACACCTAAATTTTTGGAGGTGACCCTGTATATGTTAAAAGGAAGGGGACCTCATCTCTGCTGTGTGTCCCCCAAGGGAAAGTGTCAAAAGATGTGGGGAAATGACTTCCATCTATGCCAGCACAACTCCTTCCTCCTGCTGTCAGTCTGATTTCCCAGTCATGAACAGAAGGCCTCTGGTACAAAGAACGGCAATTTTTCTTTTGATCTTAGACCTTCCATGTCCTGGTGTACCTGTAGCTAGAAAATGGAGAAAGCCCAGCTCCTAATGTATCTTTTCCTCTCCTATCTACAGCCTTTGGAGGGAAGAGTAGAACTGAAAGTAGGTTCCCATATGATCAAGTGACTGAGTGCCTTCTACCTCATCTCATGTTCCACTTGTCTAAAGACCAATCTCCAGCTTCCTTTTGGGGAAAAAAAAACCTAGTATAATCCATTCAGTGATGGCCATTTTCACAATCAGTCATATACTATATATCCCTGTGATTTAGAATCCCTGTAGGTCATCATCCAAATCTCATTAGCCATCCTCCATCACCTGTTTCCTTATTCCCATAACTCTCAACTATCTGCCACCCACCCCTTCCACTGTGCCCTCTAAAATTCCGGTTCCATAGGCAATAAATATCCCTTCATCCTAAATCTTTTTCTCTCCTACTCCCTTAATTTTCTAGCTGTTACTGAAATCTGGTTTCCGTCCAATGATACGTCATTTCCAGTACTAATTGTACCTTCAGTCATTCTCCTTAGTTAAATAATTGACATAGAGGAATACTCCTTACTCCCTATTGTCATTTCCAAGTTCTCTCCCTATTTCCATCTTTACAGGGGGGAAATAAGGCTATTTTCCATAAGCTCCTTCTTCTTTCCTCTTCCTCATCACATGTCTCGCATATGCCTTCTGCCTCTATCTCCTTGGCTCACCTCCAATCATAGCTTTCTAAATACTGATCAGTTATCTCTAAGATGATGTCCAGGAAAAAAAAATTAAACTCAAAGTGATTTTCCTAAAGCACAGAAACTATGTCATTTCCCTACTACCAAAAACTCCAGTGATTTCCTATCACTTCCAGAATCAAATACAAAATCCTCAGCGTAGCATTCAAAGCCCTTCAAGAGCTAGCCCCCTCCAACCTTTCCCATCTTATATCTTACTCTCTGCTGTGTTTCATGCAAGGACAGCAGCCTCCTTGATGTGCCATGAAAAAGTCACTCCATCTCTTGGCTCCTCAATAGTCTGGAATCTTCTTCCTCCTCATCTCTCCCTACTGGCTTTCCTCGCTTCCTTTAAGTCTCAGCTAAAATCCAGTCTTCTTTAGGAAGCTTCCCCCCACCATAAACCTATTATCTTCTCTATCTTATTCATTTCCTATTCGTACTTTTTTTTAAAATATGTTGGCTCCCCCGTTGAATTGTTAAGTTCCTGAGGTCAGGGACTTTCCTTTGCCTCTTTTTAAACCCCCAATATGTAGCACAATGCCTAGTACATATTAGGAGCTTAATAAATATTTCCTGACTGACTCACTGACTGGCAAGGGCTAAGGTTAAGGTAACATCAAACAGCATCTTACCTCCTCCCTGGCCATTCCTTAATATGGAGCCATAGGATCTCTGTCAATTTCATCTCCACCAATCACCCTTATTGGCTATTTGCTTTCATCCTTCATTTCTCCAAACTGTGACTTTATTCCATGTGAGAAAAGTTTCAGAAGATGGTATGTGAGATCTATTCTAAATCACAGATTCTAGGTTTTTATTCTGAAGACAGAGAAGATGCAAAGGTGTGAGGCAAAGACCTTTTAAGACTTTTCACTTTGTAGACTTTAAGTGGCATTTGCCCATGGAAATGACAAGCATTCACCAAGCAGTTACCAGAGACAACGATCTTGTCTCCTGGGCATAGAAGCTTTTGGTATATTACTTCTCCAGTCCATTCATTTTCTTAGATAAGTAGGAACAATTCAGAAGTGAAAACTGGGAGCACCCTGACTATAAGAATTATTTTGTGGTTATTGAAACTGTTTCCTGGGTCGTGGCCAGGTGGCAAATTTGGGGTGCTTTCTGGTTAGTTATATTATTCCAGGGTGAGGTCTCTGATCAAGGCAACAAACCCCCTTTCATAAATCATTAATGGAAAGAATCTAAATAGAGTATGTATTAATTAATTTTACATGCACACACCTATTTGTGTCTTATGGTAGTCATTTGTAGCATGGGAGAGGGGAAAAAGGGGAAAAGGGCATTAACATGAAAACTTTACTGAGTATTTGAAGGGAATAGCAAGTCATACATGGTAGATTTGCAGTTTCATGCACAACCATCTGTGTGATGAAAGTTTTTTTTTGTTGTTGTTCTGTGAATTGAAATAAAATAAATTTAAAATAAAAGAAAGAAAGAAAGAATCTTCTGAACTTACAAGAAACCTATGGATCAAGATGGGAGTCCATCCTCCTCTCATACAGTCTGGCTGCATATAATTTTACCTATATGGCCAGCTCTTTCCTTGGAACATCTTTGAGTGGCTACTTTTTTCTGCTAATATATGTGTTTGTAGGAGAGTGCACTGCATATTTGTTAGAGGGAATTTCAAGTTTTTTGCTACCTCATTTCAAAATGAAATTTTTCTTTGAACTCATTAGATCCTCTATTGAAAAGAAAGCACATTGTTGTGGGGTTGGGGGATGTCATCATGAAATTTACTACTGGGAGTACAACATGACAGAGTACCTTGTTCCAGAGTACTTTGATAATTTTCCTTACTTGAGAGCAGTATTTGATGGGTCCAGATAGCCCAGAAGTTATTTGCAAAGGGCTTTAGAGCCCTGTGTAATTATTTTGCACTACCTGTAGGAAGGAAGCTGGTAGCCAATCTGTCAGGGAGAGAGAATCATAAAGTTGTGTCCTGCCCTGACATATCCTGGCTATGTGACCCTGGGCAAGTCACTAACCTCTAAGCACTCCTGGCAACTCCTTAAGATCTCAGAGAAGGCATAGAGTTGCATTGTTAGAAATAATTTCCTCTTCTGAGTCTTCCCTACCACTCCAATTACAAGGCAGGACCCCTAGCCCTGTGCGACTGACTTGCTGTGCTTGGTCTTTCTGGAACATCATAAGGAGAAGATAGGATCAATAAACCTCTCTGGTGCTAGGAGAACATAAGGGATTGTCTTGTCTTGATCAGCAATAAACATTTGTTGAAGTGAATGAATGAATGGAAGAATGTCCAACATTTGATTAGAACACTTTTGTTGCCTTTTAGGGAAAACTAATGCCAATGCAGTGAAAAGATGAGTTGAGAAATCATGATCCTTTTAAAGAGGTTTTGGGGGGTACTTAGGGGTGCTGGGACCCTGAAAAGGCCAAGGCAGAGTCACCTAGAATGAATTCACACACTCAAGGTAACTTTCAATCAAGAGACAGTCCGTTACAACACCAATAGAAGTGGGCAAAGTCCCTTTGGAGAAATTGCATCCTAGTTGGGGTGAATCTAGAACTTATATATAAAAGAGGCAAGGGAAAGGAATGCCAGGGATGCTAATTAGGTAATCTAAGGGCGCAGGTATCTTGGGGAGCTATGAATGGGGAATGTAGGGAGTATTCCAGACATTAAGGGAGTTGTAGGAGGCATGGGCCTTGGGTATCTGGTGCCAAGGGAGAGAGTCTTTGGGCCAGCCAGGGACATAAACCCTTGGTCTAGGCAGCACAATGTCTACTCAGATAAGGGAATTACAGAGTCAGACCTGCTACAAGGGAACATCTTCTTGGGGGCAGGAGGGCTGTGCACTTTCAGAGATATGGTTTTAGGGCTTTGGGGTATCCAGTTTCCACCACTAACATACCCTGGAAGTTATCTGCCATGTCACAAAGCTTTTGAATGTCTCCTTAGAAGGGATTTCCTTAGTTTGATGTACTCACAAATCATTTAAGAGCTATATCAGCTAAAGTTTTTAACAGAAATAAAATAGGGTGATACAAGAGAAAGAAAATGCAAATGCAAGGAGGCAGATAGAAAGATAATTCAAGTTCATTATCGTTATATAGACCCTCCATCCTAAGTTCTTTCCAAAATAATGATAATATTATTATTATTATTAGAAATTTGACTTTTACATTTTTGCCTGAGAACAATCTTCTTTTTAAACTTTTAAAATGAAGCATTAATAATAATGGTGTTGTTTGGTCATTTCAGTCATGTCTAACTCTTTGTGACTCCCCTTGTGTTCTTCTTGGCAAAGATACCAGAGTGGCTTTCCATTCCCTCTTCAGCTCATTTTCCAGATGAACAAGCTGAGGCAAACAGGGTTAAGTGACTTATATAAGATCACACAGTAAGTGTCTGAGGAACAATTTGAACTTAGGTCTTCCTGACTCTAGGCCTGGTACTCTATCCACTGAGCAGCCCAGCTGCCATTAATAATGTCCGCATTTACTTTATTTTATTTTGTCTTTTTGGAGGGGGGAAGGCAGGGCAATTGGGATTGTGACTTGCCCAAGGTCACATGGCTAGTAAGTGTTAAGTGTCTGAGGCCAACTGACTCAGGTCCTCCTGACTCCAGGGCTTGTGCTCTCTTTGCTGGACCACCTACCTGCCCCCTGCATTGAATTTAATGTACATGATAACTGGTCTCTGATTTCTGGAGTCACTCCTTCCTATTGCCTTATCATCTCAGAAGTAACAGGCTAAAACTTGCTCTTCAGAGAATGGGTGAACCAGCAAAACAAACTGAAAGGGCATACCTCTTACCACTCTACATAGCTGCTCAAAGGCAGAAGGGTATCACCCAAAGAATGTTGGATTGATAGTACATAAGAAATGGCATCAAATCCTGCTTCTGGAATTTGATTCAGCCTCCCTCAGTCTTAGTTCCTTAATTCGCATAACAAGGATGATAGCACAAGCAAATACACAAATCACAGTGTTATTGTAAGGCTCAAATAGATTCATGCACATAAAATACTTTGCACACCTTAAAATGCTATATAAATGTAAATTGTGTTAGCCATTACTATTATTACCATCATTATATTAGCAACAAAAATATTACAACAATTTCTAAACAGTGTCTTACATGGGCCTTTTGAGATAATGGAAGAATAAAAAACTAGGAGATTTAAAGTATTGGCTATTATTAAAATAAATAACAATATAATCAACATCTCAGGATAATATCAATAGAGGCAGAAAAATCTAAATTAAAAAAAAAATAAACAAAATACAACTATTTGTGTTTAAAAAAAAACACGAGATATTCCATCCCTTCATATTTTTTGTTTAAAATCATCTTAACAGGCCTTCTCCCTAGACTCTATGATTTTCACTCATGAGAAGGTTCAGAGTAGACAGAGGTATTACCATCCCATACTAGAATATAAGTAGTCTACCTTTATTAATTCATGCTTATCTTTTTAAAGTTTCTCTTCATCCCTGTGTGAACCTCCAAAATTTCTATGTAGTTCTTGTCTTTCTTCAGGAATGTTTGGAAGTCCTCTATGTCATTTAAAACTCCATTTTTCCCCTATGGGATAATACTTAGTTTTTCTAGGTAAGCCTTTCTTGGTCTTAGCTCATAACCTTTGCCTTCAGGAATATTAATTCAAGATCTTTTTTTTTTTGTCTTTATATTGGTGCATGCTAAATTATTTGTGATTCCAAGTATGGCTCCTTAGTACTTGTGTTCTTTCTGACTTCTTCCAATATTTTTCCTTTTACCCAGAAGTTCTAGATTTTGGCCATAATGTTCCTGGGAGTTTTCATTTGGGGGTTTTTTGGGGAGGTAATGGTGGGTTCTTTCTAGTTCTACTCTCCCCTCCGATTCTAAGAGATCTGGGCTGTTTGGAGTAAGAAAACAAAAAATTCATATTATGTTCAAATCATTTCCATGTCAATTCAATTTGAACAAACTCAGGTTTTCCAAGTTAGCATTAAAGCAGAGTGGATTGTAATTGTCTAAGGCAAGGTTTGATCTCAAATCTGGGCTCCAAGTCTCTGATCTACGTTTTTATCTGTAAAGGAAACTCCTTACACTGGAGGAAGATAAGTCCCTCCTTCCACATAGATCCATAGCAGTTCTGAAATATCTAATCTTAGACAGCTGCCTTAGGCACTGGAAGTTAGCTGACCTATCTAGGGTCACACTAACCCAGGTACTGATAATACTTTGTCAATATCACATTTTTCCCCTTCAACCTTCTTTGGTTGATAGTGGACCAGAAATACTAACCAAACCAATCAAACAAAAAACACCAGTAGATACACAGAAGATTGCAATTATAATCTAGTGTCTGCTATTTATGAGATGGGTGACCTGAAACAACTTCTGGACCTGGGTTTCTCAATCTGTAAAAAGACAGGGTTGGACTAAGTGATCTGAAGAGATTTCTTCCCACTGTAAAAACCTATAATCAAACCATAAATTGGCCCATTTGCACACCACATCCAAAAAAATTACATCCAGGTATTTTTTTTTAATCCCCAGTCAACAGGGAATTATCACAACCAACTCAAGGCAGCAACTAGACCTAAAAGAAGTGAGTTCTTATATGTGTTTTATATCCTGCCAGTGCTGGCTTCCTGAACTTCAACAATCAAGGATGATCAATGTCAGTGTCTGAAAAGAATGAAGTGATGCCAAGCTAACTCTCCAATGACTCTTTGTAAAATAAAAGGGCCTGATATTACTATTATTATTTTCCAAGAGCCTTTTCTCTAAAATGCACCAAAAAAAGGAACTATTTCTCTTGCTATATATATACACACATGTATATATACATGTGTGTGGGTATACAGGCATGTATGTGTACATACATACACATATATATTCATATACATATCTTTATATAATCATAATATGCCTTGGTTGCTCAAAAGACACAGGCCACCTGAAAAAAGGATCACCAGCAGAGGTGAGGATCAAAATTTTCTGCATATAAAACTATATTTTTTTTCCCAAATGACCTAACGACCTTCTCACAGTTTCTGAAGATGGAAAGGTAACAACCTACAGAGATATTTGAAAGCAGCACTTTTTGTTTAGCAAAGAATTAGAAGAAAGTGGACCCCCATGGATTGGTGAACGGCCGAACAGATTGTGGTATACGAATGGAATAGAATATTATTGTGCTGTAAGAAATGGCAAATAAGAACTCAGAAAAATTTGGCCAGACTTTCTGAACTCATGCAGAGCAAAAGAAGCAGAGCCAGACCAGCTTAGGTGATGACTGCAAAAATGTAAAGGAAAACAAATTGAAGAATTCAGAACCGCAATTGCTGCTGTGACCAGTCCCGACTTCAAAGACTGTTAGCAAAGCGTGCCCCTTGGCAGAGAGCCTGTGGGATCCTAGGTGCCACAGACAACGCTTCTACTCAGATGTGACCAAGGTCTTGATTTGCTTTGCTTAAGTGAATGCATTTGTTACATACCCATATCGGTGATGGGGAAATTCACTGGAAAGTATCAGAATTTCCTTATTTCTTTCCTTCCTTCCTTCCTTCCTTCCTTCCTTCCTTCCTTCCTTCCTTCCTTCCTTCCTTCATTCCTTGTCTGTCTTTCTTTTTTTCTGTTTTTCTTTCTTTCTGTCTTTCTTTCTTTCTCGAATGGAGCTAGTCTCTGGGTTCCTTGTACCTATTACTCTCCAAAACTCAATTCACCTCTCAACCTAGATTCATTCAGTTCATTCTTTGCTGGGCATAGTGACATCTGCAAGAAGATTTGTTCAAATGAAAGGTATGCTGATGGAGCAGCAAGAAAAGTTAGAAGAGGGGCAGCCAGGTAGCACAGCGAGTAAGAGCACCGGCTCCAGTGTTGAGAACACCTGGAGATCGAATTCCGGGCTCAGACACTTAGCACCCACCCAGAAACACCTGGCCGTGTAACCTTGAGCAAGTTACTTAACCCCAATTGCTTAGGGGCGGCCAGGTGGCTCCGCGAGTAAGAGCACCGGCTCCAGTGTCGGGATGACCTGGATCAAATCCGGGCTCAGATACTCAGCACCACACCCAGAAATAATAACTGGCCGTGTAACCTTGAGCAAGTTACTTAACCCCGATTGCTTAAAAAAAAAAAAGTTAGAAGAAAGAGAATCGAAGTCCAAGCCAGGCTATGATCATGAAGAGGTACAAGAGGGAAAGGGACAGAACAGTTCTCTCGGGAACTAAGCTCTTTCTCCAAATTTGTCTCTTCTCCATTTCCAGGGAAGACTTCTTTCTTAGAATGTCGATGTTTTCGTTGTGGTTATTGTTGGTGTTTGGGGGGTTTTCTTGCTTGTTTGTTGTTATTTTTTTTTTTTCAGGACACTAGGACATAACTATTCCTTCAGGCAATTAAGGACCAGCTGCCCTATAAGATTTGCAAAGCACTTCACAAATATTGTCCCATTGGATCCTCAGCACAGATCTGGGAGGTAGATATTATTCCCATTTTTCAAATGAGAAAACTGAGGCTGAGAAGAAACTAAGACTCTTACCCAGAGGTCAAATTAGAACTCAAATCCTCCATGTCTCATGCTCTACCCACAGTGTCACTGAGCTGTGCAGAAGCTGTTCAATGTGGAGGCGAATAACCCAATGTCTGGCATGTACATCAACTGTTTTAAAGACATCCTGTTATGACTATCTCTAAGGTGGAAGCTGTACTCAGCTCTATTTATTATGACCATTGTTATCATCGTCCTGTGTGCTGACTCAGGGAACTCTTCTTCATACACAAAGGGTTCTGTGATTTTTATTTAGCTTTGTAATCCAAGGTTTGATTTTTTTCTTTTTCTGTATCCACTAGGTTAGAGATGTTTTGTAATTAAAGTTCCACCATAATCAGATTGCTGCTTTGTTAAAAATATAACCCTTTGGAAGTATTCATTTTTTGTTTGATGTTTGTTAGGTTCAGACTTTGTTTTAAATGGAAAAAAAGATAATGTAACTCTACCTCTGAAACAGTTCTAATCGGCCCTCAGCACTGTGTGAGTAGAACAGAGGGGGGGAGGGAGAGAGGAGGGATCATTTGGAAGATTTTTTTTTGAGCTTAAAAACGTAAGACAAAACATTTTTCATTGTAGGTTCTCAATTGACAGGAGCCCTTTACCCTCCAAAAGAGTGAAAAGTTGTGGTTCAATATCTCATCAGAAGATCAGCCCTTTTCCTGTCCTAGTTCTCACTCCTCCTTCATCACCCCTACCCACATACTACAACACAGCTTTCAGCTTAAAGGTGCACTAAGACTTTGGGGACACCCCATGGAGCAGATGGTACCTGATCTGGGCTTTGAAGGAAGCTGGGATTCTCAGAGGCAGAGGTGAAGACAGAATAAAGACTCAACGGAGGGAACCATATGCTCAAAGGCAAGGAGTAGAATGGTGTGTGAAGTAAAGCTAATAGGCAGCAATGTGCTGGCAAATGTTTAACAACCCATTCTCTGAGAAAAAAAAAATACTACAACTATGACACACTTTTAAGTTTAAGCTGTATGATTAACATTTTTCCATCACTTTCTTAAATCTAGACAATGCTGAAATATTTCAAACCCTGATGTGTAGCATTTGCCAATTTCTGTTGTGTAAATAAGTACTCCTATTGAAGATTTAACAATCAGCTCTTAAAGGCAGTTAGATGACATAGTGGGTAGACAGTTGGGTTTGGAATCAAGAAAACATGGATCTCAAATCTGACTTTAGACATTTACTAGCTGTGTGACCCTGTGTAATGGGAATGTAAATTTTTAAGATCTTCCCTGCCCCTAGGCTAAAGTGCACCTGGAGCCTGGGGTGGGAGGCTTGTTTTTCAGTAGATACTTTTTGGTTGGCCAGTGGGTCCAGAAGGTTGTTACATTCTCTGAGCCAGGAGCAGGCTATATAAACCCTGATTTGAGGCTTTGCTTTGGGGGCTCACTTTGAGAAGTGATCTGGAATTTGATCAGATGAGACTCTGGGAAGCCGTTGTTGAGAGCCCCCTCTTGGCTTTGAAAAACCCAGATGTTGATTTGGTATGGATGCAATGGTTGGACAGTTTGGAAATCTGTCTACTTGATCTGTTTCTCTGTCTTGATAATTCTGTCTGTATACTCTGAGGTTCAGGGTGCTGACCTTTTTCCCCTGAACTAGGTAAACGATACATATTTGACTGATTAAAGTAAACTTGTTAACCCATTTTGAGTTGCTTTCCTTTAACAAAGCAGATCTAAGAACATGTGTTGGCAGTCACCCTAGGGACACTGGGGTGCTTGCTGATACACCCTAGACAAGTCACCTTACCTTTGCTGTCTCATTTGTCTTAACTCTAAAACAAGGATAACAATAGCACTTATCTTGTAGTTTTCTGTGAGGACAAAATGAAATTTCACACACCCATGTGTGTATTTATATATATACATATATATATGTAGATGTGTGTATATATCTGTGTATGGGATACATGTGTATATATACATGCATGTGTGTTCATACATATATGCACACATATATGTGTAGTGTTTAGCACAGTAACTTCCACAAAGCAGGTGCCACATAAAGGGTTATTCCCTTTCCCTTATCTCCAGGAACCCTTCTGAGCTTGTTGTTAGGTCATTTTGACTTATACCAATATTATACGAAGGGAAGTAATAGGAAATAAAAGTAACAATTCATGTGGAAGCCTAATTATGGTGGGCTAAGCCATGACATACTGAGATATGTTTTTTTTCTGTTTTATTTTTTGTTTTTTATTTATTTCAATTTGATTTGAGGTTTTCTACTTTTTATTTTTTTAATATATTAGCAACAATAGACAGCTAATGATGATTGTTGGGTAAGAGAATATCAGGGTCAGCCTTGCGTTTTAAGAAGACCATTTTGATAACTATTTGGAGGATGGATATAGACAGAAGCAACTAGAAACAGAAAGACCAAAAATTAATTTACTGTTGTGCTGGTAAGTTTTGAACATTTTCTTCACCATTTTCTTAAGTCTAGGCAAGCAAGAGAAGAATAAATCAAATTTTGATTTGTAGTGCTTGCTGATTTCTGAGCTGTATATTGTCACACTGAAAATTTTATAATTGGCTCTCTCAAGCTGTTTTGAGCTCTAACACACACCTAACTGTAATAATTAAGAGTCTAAGAAAGAGGTATCCCACACACTGGCACTGTACTTAGTACCACTCTTCAGTGTAGCCAAAACCAGATTAAAATGTAATTGGTAAATATTTAACAAAATAAATCTTAAAAATAAAATATAAATAATGTCATTACATTTTAAAACTTTCAGCATGCAGCCTCCAGGGATCCTTCTGAACTATTTAGTGACCCCCATTTCTTTTTGACTTTGATATCTTTGGTCTAAGGGATAAGTGAGGAGAGCCTACATTAGTGTATGGCTTCCTTTCCCTTTGGGTTTTCATTCAATTTCAATGACACATCATCTTGTTACTACTTAGATGGAACAAGTCAATGTGGGTCTGTCCCTATCTCTTGGATAGGAACTAAACGTTAACCTGACTTAAACTAACCACAATTAGATAGGGCAGAAGCCCCCAAATAGAAATGTCTGAGCCTAATGACACTGTGCTGTTTTCCCTTGATTTATAAATTGACCAATGATTCTTGTAGATATCATTCCATCCAATCCCTTTCTGTAGCTCTCTGTCATCTATCCCCATCTGTCCCCTGTCTTCTATCATGTGAGAACAACAGTCCCCATCCTGGTGGTCTTGACTTTTGTCTTGCCACTGGACTTGGCAGACCCTGGAAGAGAGAGTGAGGCTGAAGACTTTGTGCAATTTTGCCTCACTTAAATCCAATTTATGTGCAAGTCAAGATATTGTCCCATGATGTCACTGATTCTTGGCAAAAATGAAGGATGAACAAGACAACCTATATATGTGATAGGGGTTGCATGTTACTTCAAGACATTCTCAGGTGATTCCACTTAGAGGTTCTTGGTGTCTCTCCAGGAAAGAGGCTTTTTACTCTGCCTTGTCTTGATGGCCCTTCCTAAAGCAAGAATCTGCTGACCTGCCTGGCTTTTTCAACTCCTAAAGCATGGTGCCCTTCCCAGGTTAAGCTCATCTTTTCTCATTTTATCACTTTGCTACTAATTCAAGCCTGGACTGGAATCACCTCCCTCAGCTCCTTCTCCCCTCTGATTGCAGGGCTGGAGGTTGAAGCACCAAATTCCTCCCAATTTTTTTCCTTTACAGAGGGCAGCAATTGGACTTTTGGATCCACTTCACTCTACAATCTGCCACTCTGCTTGGACTTTTACAGCTCCATGGAACAAAACGCCCCTTATGCCAAGTACCTGTGCCCTCTCTTGCCTCCTTTTGTGTGTTGCTTCCCCCACTAGACCATAAGCTCTTTGAGGGCAGGAATTGTCTACTTTTTTTAAATTTTGCATTCCCTGTGCTTAGTACAGTACTTGGCACACAGTAGATGCTTAATAAGTGTTTATTGGATTATTGGCATGAATCTTGAAATGGAGATGAAGTTCCCCTTACACAGTTACAGCTTTTCCCAATGACATTGTCAAACTACTCACTCAATATTAATGATATATCTTTCTTGAATGTGTCTCTTAGGATGATTAAAGCAAAGACTGGGAGTTAGAAGGTACTTCAGTGAACACCTAGTACAACCCAATCATTTCATAGATGAGAAAAATGAGAGCAAGAAAGGTAAAGTAACTTAGCCAAGGTCACAAAAGTATTACATATCAGAGAGGATTTGAACCCAGTACTCAAAATCTAGCACTCTTTCCAATATACCCATGTGCTCTTTCTTCAAACAACTAATTATTGATTTCTACCAATCACTGGCTCCCTGGGGATTGAATGCTATGGTTTGCTGTCGCCTATTCAGGATTCAGAAGTATTTTCCTCAGATTAAGTGTATAGCTAGCACAATGGATAGATAAGTTTCAGAAACTGGGCCTAGGAATTCAGTTCCTTCTTCAGACACTTATTAGCTATGTGACTCTTAGCAAATCAATTAATCTTTGTCTGCCTCAGTGTTCTCATCTGGAAAATGGGAATTATAATAATAGCACCTCCCTTGTGAGATCGAGTTAGCATCTGTAAAGAACTTAGTAAAATTTGAAGCACTATATAAATGCTGAAAAAAAAAGGTACAAAGTTACAAAAATCTGTTTTGGAAGGGGCCTCAAATGGCATTTAATCCAGCCCAACAGCACTTCCCTACAGGATCCCTAATGCCGTGAATTGGATGCTCTTCTTCATTTGTATTTGCTGTTTTTGGCAGTGTTGTTGTTGCTGAGTTGTGTCTGACTTCTTTTGACCCCAGGAAGCACAATATGCCAGCCCATCTATGCTCCACTATTTCTCAAAGTCTAACCAAGCTCATCTTCATTGCTTCCATGGTACTATCTATCCATTTAATTCTCTGCCATTACCTTTTCCTTTTGCCTTCAATCTTTTCCAGCATCAGTGTCTTTTCTTTGGGTAGGTAAAAGAGGTCATTTTTTTTTCTCATTTCTTACATAACCTTAACTGCTGAAAGGATGTTGCCTCAGAGAAACTGAAACCTAGGAAAGACCTGAGCTCAAAAAGACTAAGGTCTTCCACTGCATTGGGGGCCATCTGCACTCGTCCTGATCTATGTATTGTCACTGGACCCAGATGGCTCTAGAGGAGAGAGTGAGGCTGGTGATTTTATGTAGCCCTGCCTCACTTAAATCCAATTCACTTTAAAAAGATCACCTTCCTAATGTCATTGGCCTTCTAGAATGAAAGACATACAGCAAACAAACATCTCATTTTGTGGCCAAAGCATTTAAGATTCAGCATTTGCCCTTCCAGTGAATAGTCTAAATTAATTTCTTTAAATATTTATTGATTTGACCTCTTTACTGTCCAAAGGACTCTCAAAAGTCTTCTCTAAAACCACAATTCAAAAGCATTGACTGTAGTACTCAGTTTTCACTATAGTACAGCTCTCATAGACATTAGGGCAGCCAGTTAGTACAGTATGCCAGGCCTGAAGTCATGAAGACTAATTTTCCTGAATTAAAATCTGACAGATCAGACAGTTACAAGCTGTGTGACCCTGTACAAGTCACTTAACTCTGTTTGCCTCAGTTTCCACATCTGTAAAATGAACTCTAGAAGAAAATAGCAAACCAGTCCAGTATCTTTGCCAAGAAAATCCTAAGTAGGGTCACAAAGAGTCAGATACAGCTGAAAAATAACTAAAGAAAAACAACCTGCAGCCATACATTGCTACCAGAAAAACCATAGCTTTAATTTTACGGACCATTGTTGGAAAGATGATATCGATGCTTTTTAGTATGATGTCCAGATTTGTCAAAGCTTCCCTTCAAAGGATTAAGCATCTTTTCATTTCATGACTTTCAGTCTCCATCTGCAGTGATCTTTGAGCTCAAGAACATAAAGTCTGACGCTGCTTCCATTTCTTCTCCCTCTATTCACCAGGAAGTAATGGGACCAAGATCATAGCTTGCCAAGATCATAAGTTTGTTTTGGTTTGCTTTTGTTTTTTTTATGTTAAACTTTAATCTAGCTTTTATACTTTCCTCTTTCACCCTTATCAAGAGGTTCTTAATCCCCCTTCACTTTGTGCCATCTGAGTGCTATCATTTGCATATCTAAGACTGCTGATATTTCTCCCAGCTTGGCATCTTGCATGATATAGTCTGCATATGAGTTAAATAAGTCAGATGGCAACATACAGCCTTGTCATACGCCTTTTCCAATCAAACTAATCCACTGTTACATGTTCCGTTCCAAATGTTGCTTCATGGCCCACATGTGGGTTCCTGAGGAGATTAATAAAATGATCATGTATTCCTATGTCTTTGAGGACTTGCCACATTGTGATTATATTCTATATAATCATAAGTGAATCAAGATCCTTCCTTAAAATTTGTAAAGATCCCAATACCCTCTCTCACCTCCATCAAACAAATGAAGAAGCTGCCAAAGATGCACAAATCCTGAGTCACCCCAAAGCAAGGCTTAAAGTAATGCCAAAAGCTTTTTTCCCCGGAAGAGAGTTTGAATATCAACCAATCTCTAACTCTGTGTACCCCACCCCAGCATGAATCAGTAGTACCAGTCTCCAAACCTTGACCTTGCACAACGCATTTAGGCTCCTAGTTCCCTCTCTTTAATGCCTTGTCTTGCTTGATTCAGATAGGAACTTAATAAAAAAGAATTGCTTAGTTTGGTGCCCCCTTTTCGACTGGGGCCCCTGTGCCACCTGATTTTTGACTATTCTTCCTCTTTGCTTCTTTTTATTGTATTTCCTCTCAATAAAGCTAATTTACTTTCATCTCTCTCTGCCGACTCCATTTTCCAAGCTATGCGATACTCCATGCCTCCTTAGACTGACTTCCTTTGGAATCCAGACCTTCACTCACATTATGATAAAGCAACATGGAGCCCAGAACCGAATACAGTATGCTAGATGGCCTTTCAGTAGGGCAGAGGAGAATAGTTCTTTGGTGCTGGAGACTACACACTCAAGTAAAGCCTAAGATTACCTGAGTTTTCTTTGTTTTAAATTTTCAAATCAAATGTTCTATTAAATTCTGGTTTACACCATTTATTTTTCCCAGATTGTTAAAAATTTCTTCCCATTTTTCCCTACCCACTGCCCCAAAATAGCAGTCCCACAGGATACCCCCTCCTCCAATCTGCTCTCTCCCACACTCCCTTCGACTTTCCAGTAGGGCACAGTGGATCTCTATGACCCAGTGCCTGTATATCTTATTTCCCAGTTACATGCAATGTAATATTAATAAAAGTAAATATATATATATATATGTTTAAACATTTGATTTTAAAGCTTTGAATTCAATATTCATTCCCTTCCTCCCTTGTCACCCACACTTACTGGAAAGATAAGCAATTCAGTATAGCTTGTACATGTGTAGCTATGCAAAACGTTTCCATAGTAGATATATTGTAAAAGACTGACTATATTTCCCTCCCTCCTATCACACCTCCCACTTGTTCTATTTTCTACTTTGATCCTGTCCCTTTGCAAAAGTGGGTGCTTACAGCTTCCCTACCCCCCAACCTGCCCTCCCTTCCATCATACCCCAACTCATCCCCTTCCCCCCTATTCTCCTGTAGGGTGAGATATCCTATTTAGTGTGTATGTCATTCCCTCCCTAAACTAAATTCAATGACAATAAGTTTGAACCATACCCTTTTGCCTTCCTATTCTTCCCCTCCATTGTAACCATTTTCCCTTGCCTCTTCTATATAAGATAGTTTACTCCATTCTGTCTCTCCCCATCTCCTATCATTATATTCCTCTCTCAACTCTTAATTTTACCTTTTAAGTATCATCCCTTCCCATTAAATTAGTCCTATGCCCTCTATCTATGTATACCTGTACACATATATACACCCATTTACATATGTATCCATATGCCCATATACCCTCCTATATAGACATATATGTATGTATGTATATGTGTGTGTGTGTGTGTGTGTGTGTATATTTCCTTCAATTATTCTCATACTGAGAAATGTTTCATCAGTTACGATTATTGTTTTTCCATGTAGGAATGTAAATAGTTCAACTTTCATAAGTTCCTTATGATTTCTCTTCCCTGTTTACCTTCTCATGCTTCTCTTGCTTCTTGTATCTAAATGTCAAATTTTCTATTAAACTCTGTTTTTTTTTCAGCAAGAATGCTTGCAAGTCCTCTATTCCACTGAATGACCATATTTTCCCCTGAAACATTATATTCAGTTTTGCTGGGTAGGTGATTCTTTGTTTTAATCCCAGCTCCTTTGATCTCCAGAATATCATATTCTAAGCCCTTCAATCCCTCAGTGTAGAAGCTGCCAGATCCTGGGTTATCCTGATTGTGTTTCCACAATATTCAAATTGGTTCTTCCTGGCTGCTTGTAATATATTCTCCTTGATCTGGGAATTCCAGAACCTGGCTATAATATTCCTAGGAGATTTCTTTTGGGGATCTTTTTCAGGAGGTGATCAGTGGATTCTTTCAACCTCTATTTTGCCCTATGGTTCTAAAACATCAGGGCAATTTTCCTTGAGAATTTCTTGAAGGATGATTTCTAGGTTCTTTTTTTGATCACGGCTTTCAGGTAGTCCAATAATTTTAAAATTATCTCTCCTGGATCTATTTTTCAGATCAGTGGTTTTCCCAATGAGATATTTCACATTGCCTTCTACTTTTTCATTTGTTTGGATCTTTTTAATAGTATCTAGATTTCTCATAAAGTCACTAGCTTCCATTTGCTCCAATTTAATTCCAAAGGAATGATTCTCTTCGGTGAGCTTTGAGATTCTTTTTCCATCTGGCAAATTCAGCTTTTTAAGGCATTCTTCTCCTGATTGCCTTTTTGAGCCTCTTTTGCCATTTGAGTTAGTCCATTTTTAAGTTGTTATTTTCTTCAATCAGGTTGTTGACTCTCATTTTATAATTTTCCTCCATCATTCTCATTTCTCTTCCCAATTTTTCCTCCACTTCTCTTATTTGATTTTCAAAATTTTTTCTCATTGTCCTCTATGGCCTTTAACCAACTCGTATTTTTCTTGGAAGCTTTTGGTGCAGGATTTCTTACTTCACTGTCTTCCTTTTGTTCTATGCTTAGATTTTTTTTTGTCCCCAAAATAGGACTTTAAAGTTGGGTTGCTCTGTTTGTTTTGTTTCCTTTGCCTGCTCATGTTGCCATCAATTATTTGACTTTTGGACTTTTTGCCACAGTAGGACTCTGACACCAGACAGGGGAGCTTCATACCAAATGCTGGGGTTTTCTCAGATGCCAAAGGTATTAGTTAGATGTCCTCTCTGAAACCTCCCCATGCTCTGGCAAGCTGGTCACACAACTCAGGACCTCCACCCTTGACTGCAATCCAGATCTAAGCTGGTTAAAGCAAGAAGGAAGACTCCTAAGACTGATTTTTTGGTCCCCCTACAATCTGCAGGCCAGGAACTGAAGCAGCCATGTGGCAGCAGCTACACAGACATGGCCCCTCAGTTGCTTCTCGCCCCAGGGGCAAAAGCCAACCGCACTCCCAACTATTGGATCCCAAAGCCCACACTGCACTGACCTCTCACCTTGTCCTTTGTATCTATGTGTTGATAATTATGGAAATTGCCAGAGCTCCTGGTGATCTCAAGTCCCTCCAGCCAGCTGCTAGTCAGGCCCACCCTGAGGCTAAAACCATGGGTTTATGCAGGGCTGGGCTTGGCTTCCAGAAAGCTGCCCTGGCCTCTTCCTGCTGGCCTGACAGCCTGTCCTCAGTAGGAGGTTAGCTTCTTTGTGGTTTTTTCTTTGTGGGTTCTGTAGCTCCAAAGTTTCTTCAGAGTCACCTTTTACATGAATTGGGGTTTACCTGAGTTTTCTTGACCACCTTATTACTCTTATTGAACTTATCATCCCCTAACACCCCCAGATCCTTTTGTCAGAAAGAGATTGTTATCAAGCCAAGCTTCTGCTAGACACTTAATGATTAATTTCTTGTAGCTACTCACAGTCCATTTACTACGGAAATTGTGAAGGATTCAACAATCCTGAGAAATGTCATGTTTTGACATAAATTAACATTTTTGCTTAGAATTCTCATTAGTAGACCCAAGTGAGAATGAGTCATAGATAAGGTGCATTCTTTATGCACATAAAGAGCATGCATTAGGAGCTGTGTCAGAGACAGACACCACAAGGAAAATTTCTATTGTTCGAGAAAAATATGAAAGGTGCAATGGGTCAGAGTTTTCTCTTTTCCTCATCAAGGTGATGAGCCTATACTATTCAAACAACCATTCTTATTTGAACTCGTTTATGTGAGATGAATAAAGATCAAATAACTTACAGCTTATCCCCCCTTCAATCCGTTAGACTAAAATTTAGAACACATGGATTCTAATCCCAGCTCCATTTTTTTCTTTTTTTATCAGAGTACTAAGTCTAGCTGTTCATCATTATAAAATACAGGATGTTCGTAAAGTTTGGACACATAGGAAATGTCATTAACTACACATTTTTTCAAGAAATGAAATGAATGAAATTTTTGGCAAAATTTCATTTAATTAGCATAAATGAGATTTCATAGGAAGTCATAGGAGACATATAGGAAATCGCATTAATTAAATTAAATTAATTGCATTAATATGGAAAATAGTCCCCAATAACAAATGAAAGCCATATGAAATTGTCATGGTTAAAATTTATGCTGATTAAATAAAATGTTGAAAATTTCATTCATTTCATTTCTTGAAAATATGCGTAATGAGATTTCCTATGTGTTCAGACTTTAGGGACACCCTATATTTCTGTTATTATATACAAGGTTGTCATTCTGTTCAATTCACTTCACAGTAGTTCATATATAAAGCATTTTTATAAGGTTATCTTGAAGGGTTAGGTGACTTGAGAAAGATAAATACCTACATCTGAAAGATAGAAAACATAAAATATTAATGGGAATATTGTATTGGAATGAAAACAATTGCTAATAAGTAAGATAAATTCATTGTCTCAGCAACCTCACTAAAGGCAGAAGAATCCTAAAGTCCAATGTAGTCCCCAGAATCTTTAAGCAATGTCTGTTGGAGGAGAAATAAAAAAAAAAGAAATAAAATTATCTTCTCTTTTTAGGAACATGAGTCTAGATTTCACCCACACACAATCTACTTACAAAATAAATAATAGTTGAAAAAAACTTTAAAACTACCACCCAAGACCAAACTTGTGATGTAACTGACGAATTTCAAAGGAAAGGTAACAAAGTCTTTCATCTATAATCACCATTATTGAAAACTTCAGAACTTGTCAGTTATTGGCAGAATAAATGTGTATAATTTAAGCTGTTGTGTAGTTAATTCTTTTTGTCTTTAATTGTTCTGTTTTTGCTTGCAGAACACAGAAGGCATTCAAATGTCCTAGTCCTTTGTTCTTTATATTGCATACCTCATGTTGCAAAAGAAAACTCTGAGCCTCGTTTAAAAAATAAGATTTTTCTTATTGGATAACACTATTTTAGGATGGGCTTTTTTGTTTTGTTTTGAGGGGGTTGTGGTTGTGGGATATATTTTTTTTTATTATTACATGCTTTCTAGATCAAAGAAATCAACATGGTTTAGCATGAGCTTTGGACCTTCAGAAGCCTGTTTTGAAAAAAAAAAATAAACTTGGGAATTTTTTTAAAGGACATATAAAAAATAGAAGGAAGAATACATAAATTAAGAGGAAATAAAACAGAAAAGAGAAACACAGACCTGTGGGAATGAGTCAGTGGGGCTGCTAGACAGGGAGGAGAGAACACTGAAATTCAATTAGCAGTGTCACTGGCTTGTTTTGTACTGACCTTGGATAAATTACTTCACTGCTCTAAGGATTCTCTGAGCCTCAGTTTCCTCATTCAAAAATACTTTCCAACTCTAAAACCCCATGCTACAGAAAAATACCTGTGAATTCCAAAATAATAACTTTTTTTTACTCTACATAGACAACATCAGAATCAAATCAACAAGCATCTATTGTGTACTTATAAATGGGCATTCACAGTGCCTTTCCTGGAAGAGCTTATATTTTTATGAGAAAAGATAACATATAATAGGAAGGTGGGGTTGGGGGAAGGGAGTGGGAAGGAAGGAAAAGAAAGAAGGAGGTGTTCACCTCCAGGCACAGTGATGAAAGATGTCCAGAGAATTAAGACCGGAACACTGAGAGAAATGATGATTACCTTCTTTAAAATAAATTCTGTGAGGAAACGACCAATCAGAGGACTAGACCCCTTGGGCTGCCATGAACTTCCTGGGTAAGAAGTCTTCTGGGACATCGTAAACAAAGTCCAGAGAGTCAGGAGTGGAGCTCGAAGAGGAATGACCATGTGATTGACCTGGGTGCTTTCCTTAAGATGGAAATTTCAGCTTTTCTACCATGCAGTTCTATTGTCGTCATCATCATCATCATCATCATCAATATCACCACAGACACCACCACCAAAATCATCATCACCATCATTATAACTACAACCACCACTATTGCTATCATCATCATCACTATCATCACCAGTATGGATATAGGACCTACTATGGGCTAGACATTATGCTAAGCATTTCACAAATGTTATCTCTCTCATTGGATCCTCATGATTACTCTGCTGCATAGGTACTATGTTATTCCCATTTTTACAGTTGAGGAAACTGAGGCAAACAGAAGTTAAGTGACTTGCCTACATTTAAATAACTAGGAAGATTCTGAGGTGGGATTTGAACTCAAGCTTATCTGACTCCTGGCCTAGGACTCTGTTCAATAGCTGCCTAGATTTTTGAAAGTAGAAGTGAATATGTGAATTTTAAATATTACAATTTGAAATGAACTAGGTAGAACCATCTCAAAAGTGGAGGGAGGTGACAGTAAGGGGTGTGGGGAAGGGAATTACTTGAAAAGATCATTGACTGATAGGAATAACAATTCAGTTGGGCAAGAAGAACACAGCTGTTCATAAAAATTTTAGGACAGGAAGGGAAGTTGAAAACCTTAGCTAAGTCTCTTAGTCTTCTCTCCTATCTAATACTTCCAAAGAGACTAATCCAATAAAATGGATTTTGTTGTTTCTAATAAAGCAGACCAGAAGCCTCTTAGAGTCACATTCCTCTTAAAGGGGGAATATTCTGTTGTCAACACTTGGCAGTCAAAAGAAAGGGAATTTCTCTTTCTAATGAGAATCCAAGGTTCATAGCCCTTCTCTACTTCCTCATTTTCCCATATGGTTCCTTTCCTGGGTCCTTGCATAATCACAGAGTACAACCAACTGACCTATTCATCCTTATTATTATGGTAATAGAGTGGGAAGTAAATACAAGTGAGGGAAAAAAATATACAAGTATATGTTACAGAATTAACTTAGTTTGGGTTTAGTTTATTAAACTCTCCTTCCTAGGTGGTTCCTGCTGTCACGGATTCTCTATTTCATAAGAACCCCCTAAGGCCCATATTGTCAGGGGTAACCTTTTCTTCTTTCTAATCAACACTATACCCACCCCCGGGGCCAAAGCCAAGCTCTATTTTATCCCTGAAGATTTCCAAAGAAGTTGAATCTATTTTGTGTGACTCACACAGATTCTCTCTGATTTCAGATCAACATTTTAACCCTAGAAGTCATTGAATTTGGCTGCTGGTTCCTGAGCTCTGTTTCTGGAAACTGTCTACTCATCATTAATCCAACTACAGTATTCTGAAACTAGGTTCCATGTAAATCTTTCCAGATCCATGCAAATCCAGCTCTCTTTGAACTGTTCTTGCTCTTAAGATTTCCATAGCAGTCTATCCCTACTCTTCCATTCTTCATTCCCATGACTGTGGTGAGTAGTCAAAGTCATAGATGGTGGTTAGCCATATATGGAAGCACAGTCATAGTGTAACGGGCAGACCCGGTTGTCTTGGATGATGATTGACTTAGCAAGGTTTTGACTACATTTAGGCAGGTGCTTATTCAAATAAACTTAAGAGTGAAATGGGGGGGGGGAGCATCCAAACCATTGGCAAATCATGGACAGGTCAGGAGGCTGAAGTCAAAACCACTCTCCAAAGCAGTGACATCTAAAAGGTAAAGGAGAAAGCTGGGCCAAGTAACATGAGGCATGATCAAGGAAACAAGTCAAAGTAGTCAGGGGGTCTAATAGAAGCAGGTCGGGCTGAAGTTTGGATTTGCCTCCAGAAGGAGAATGTGACCAATGGATTGTCTCTATGAAGTTCTGTCTTTGTGCCTGGGGATAGTATGGTCAACCTGGCTCTGGAGGACATTGTCTATATAGGCCTCTTCCCTTTCTGGGGAGAGGCAGGGTTCTTAAATCATATAAACTCAGAGTTGGAAGGGGTCTCAGAAGATATCTATTCCAACCCATTTCCCCATGCAAAAGAAACATCACCATAAAACACCCCAAAAGGGGTCATCTAATTTTTGCTTAAAGAATTTGTAAGGCAGTCCATTTTGCTTCTGGTGAACTCTAATTTTTGAGAAATGTTTCCTTTTATTGAACTTAAATTTGTCTCTTTACAACTCATCACTTAAACAAACCTAGTTTGGAAAGAGTGAGTTCTGTCAAAATGATAGTTTTAGCTCCCACAGATGAAAGGTCTTTTGAGAACTCTTAGAGTTCCATTGTCCAATTAGGAGGCCTGTCAGGACTCGGTGAAGTTACAACTCCTCCATCCTTCTCTTCAGCCATCCACTGTAATGTTTATTTACCATAGGCCATTTGCCTCATGTTAGCTTATACCCTCATATTCTTTCTAAAGTCAGTGTTGCTTATCACTGGCAGCAATGATCTAAATGTATTCTATGAATCAATGGAACATTATTGCACTATAAGAAGTGATGAATATAAAGAATTCACAAAAACTTGAAACTGATTTACAATGACATAAATAGGATCTAGAGAATGATTTACACAATTTCCAAAATAGTGTGGACAACGATTTTGAAAGGCATTAGAACTTTGATCAATGCAGTGTCCAGACTCCAAATGCAAGAGGATACAAGAGCATGGAGGGTACCTTAAATATCAAGTCTAACGCCTTCATTTCATAAATGAGGACTATGGTGAAACACATCACTCTCTTCTGACAAGAGAAGTGTTGGACCATAGACGCAGTATGAGACATACACTGTCACACACGTACAATGTCTGAATTTGCTTTGCTTCACTGTATTTATTTTAAAGAATTGTTTGGGTTTATTATTATTATTATCATTATTATTATTTGTTTTTCTCTTTTTTAGAGAAAATGGGAATGAGTAACTCTTTTCAGGTGATTTTTTTTTTAAATAAAAGCAAAAGTGAAAAACATCATTTAGCAACACAACTCCACCTGCCTTTGCCCCCAGCCAGTGGGATATACCTTCCAGGGATCCTTTAGCTGATTACTTCTAGTTAGTATCCTACATAAGCATCGAAGATCATTAACATTTGGTGTGGTAAATAGAACACATTGGACAAGGCAAAGAGAGTGGCCATCTTGACTTGCAAAGTCCCAGTAGTTTTCATTTGAAATATTTAAGATATTTGAGAGGCTAAGTATACATTTGATCTTATCTGCCTCTTCCCCACTCTCATTCCCCTCCATTTTTCCCTCGGTTCATGCTGCCTTACAAACTATGATTCATTTTGTGGCAGAGGGATCTCCCACTCATACCGACCATGGCCCCCATAGTCTGTTCTCCTTGTACATGACATTTTTTTCAGTGTTTTTGCTTTTATTTTCTTAGGCTTAACAGCACTCCCCTAAAATTCACTTGTCTTTGTGAAACACTGGAATTAGACTTTGCAATTGAAATTCCACTGTGTTTCCTGCTAAAACCTGAAGGCTACTGCAGAGGCAAAATGATAAACTTTGACTTCAGCTGGCAGGTGACCTTTCAGGATTAAGGAGGAATAAGAATTCAGAGTTAGCTATGACTGGGGCCAAGACCTATCCATCATGCAGTCAAGTCCCTACTTAGAATGCCAGGGAATTTAAGGTCTGTGTTCTAAGGTGGGATCATTTTCTCAATAAAAGGAGAAGGAGATATTTGGGAAAGGTCAAGTCCTAGAAAATATGCCTACATATTCTTCCTCTTCCTTTTCATCCCATCTTTCACTCCAGGCTCATTCTTTTCTATTGATTTGATATCTAAGCCTGTACAAGGTTTGTAGATTTAAAGTTTGAAGGGACCTTAGAAGTCCTCCAGTCTAACTTGCTCATTAGGCAAATGAGGAAACATGCTGGAGAGGTTAAATATACCTAGTTCCTTAAGTCATACTCTACAGCATGAAGAGACAATAGTCTCCCGGCTGTTATACAAACAAATATCACCTCTCCCTTGGTGCCAGGCACTTTCTCTGCCAGTTTCCCGTGCCTGGCATGCTCTCCACTCTCATTTTTGAGCTCTCTACCCCTTTGACTTTCTTTAAGCTGCAGCTAAATTCTCACGCTCTACAGGAAAGCTTCCCTAACCCCTCACAATTTCAGGGCTTTCCCTCCTTCAGTTATTTCCTATCCATCCTGCTTTGTATATATTTGGTTTTTGTATATATTGTTTGTATACATTTGTCTGTATGTTGTCTGCCCCATGAGATAGAAAGCTCCTGGGGGGGCAGGGGCTGTCTTTTGTCTCCTTTTGTATCACTATGCCTGGCAAGCAGTAGGCACTTAGTATGTGCTGATTAATTGATTAAATTGCTTTCCAAAGGTTATACATATAGGTTGTAACAGAGGCAGGATTCAAATCCAGGTCCTTTGGCTCCAAATGCAACATTCATTCTCCTGTGCCATGAATTGGTTGTTGTGAAGTAAAAACTACCTCAAAAAGTTTTAACTTAAAATATTGAAAATTTTTATAGGCAGTCAATGTACTATTTTTTATCCAAGATAAGAATTATCATTTTCAATTCCAAGTCCATGAGCATCCATTCATTGTAATATCTGCTATATAGACCACCCTGCACTCCAGAAACTTAATTCTACTGGGAGGATTACCCTGTACACAGATAAGTAAATATACACTAGAGTACAAAATAGATTTGACATAATTGTTTGTTTTAGGGTGGGGGGGGGCAACTAGGTGATGCAGGGGATAGATGGAATGCAAGGCCAGGAGTCAGGATAACCAGAGTTCAAATCCAGCCTCAGATGTTTACTAGCTATGTGACTGGTAGGCAAGTCACTTAACCCTGTTTACCTCAGTTTCCTTATCTGTAAAATGATCTGGAGAAGGAAATGGAAAGCCACTCCAGTATCTTTGCCAAGAAAATCCCAAATGGGGTACCAAAGAGTCAGACACAAATATTTAACTAACAACAATTGTGTGCTTGGAAAAACACTAACAGCAGAGAAAATTAGAAATGATCTCTCATAGGACATTTGAACTACCTCAAATGAAGCATAGAATTACAATAGATGGAAGTAAGGAAGGAGTGTATTCTAGGCATGAGGGCCAGCCTATAGAGAGGCACCAAAGGTGGGAGATAGACTGCCAAATACAGAAAATCAGCAGCTCTAAACATAGAGAATATGAGAGTGAAGGAAACATGTAAGTCCCCTTAAAAAAAAAAGTTGACTTTTTGACATGTAAAGAGAACTTTACATATAAAACAGATGAATTTTCATTTTGTCCAAGAGGTAACTGAGAATCTATGAAACTTAGTGAGTGGAGAAGTAACTTGTTTTGACTTATTAGAACTTCAATTTGGCTCTTGTTTGGAGGATAAATTTGAATGAGAAGAGGCTGGATTCTAGGAGGCCAATTAGGAGTCCATTACAATAAACTAGATAAGAACTGAGAAGCACCTGACTAGAATGGTAGGATTTTAGCAAAGTGAAGGGGATAGAAAGTGGAGGAATCAAAATCCACAAGACTTGGCCACCCATTGAATACTGAAGGTGAAACAGAGTTATGAGTTAAGGATTACTCAGATGGCAAACTTTGGGGAATGGAAAGATATAATCAACAGTAATAGGATTTTATTTTTAAGATATGGGGATTGGGGGAGGTGGGAGAAATGAGTTCTAATTTGGACATGTTGAGTTTAAAATGCCCAAAGGACATGCAGGTAGATGTGTCCGAGAGGCAGTTGGCATGTGGGACTGAAGATCAGGGGGATGGGATGTGGAAGGCATCTTCATAGGACTTCAGATGAGTCTATGGGAGCTGATGAGATCAACCAGTATGTTTGAAGACAGAAGAACAAAGAGAATTATAAGCTAGGAGATGAATTTGGTTTTCTTACAAAGCAGTTCAAGTTCACCCCTTTGGGCTGATTTAGACAAAGGTATTATACCTATTAATCCAGAGAATTAAGAAGACGGAAGAGTCCTCAAAAGCCATTGATTCTGTCTTTAAATAATCATTTAGTTAGTACCTCCTATACCCCCATTGGACAGGTAGATGATGCAGTAGACAGAGTGCTGGGCCTGGAGTCAGAAAAAATCCCGTTTCTGAGTTCATATCCAGCCTCAAACATGTATTAGCTGTGTGACTCTGGGCAAATCACTTCACCTTGTATGCCTCAGTTTCCTCATCCGTAAAATGATCTGGGGAAGGAAATCACAAACTACTTCAGGATCTTTGCCATGAAAATGCCCAAAATTAGTCATAAATCATCCGAATGAAAAACCAATTAAACTATAACAACATAAGCCTGGTATTCTCTAAGTACTTGAGGAAACAAAGAAAGGGAAGAAGAAGAAGGAAGAAGGAAGAAGAAGAAGGAGAAGAAGGAAGAAGAAGAAGAAGAAGAAGAAGAAGAAGAAGAAGAAGAAGAAGAAGAAGAAGAAGAAGAAGAAGAAG
>NW_027185804.1:29873047-29892660 GCF_028583685.1 Petaurus breviceps papuanus
AGAAGAAAAGAAGACCTCTGCTCTCAACGAGTGCACCATCATTAGAGGGGAAGATAATATACAAACAACAGCATGAATGAAGGATGTATGCTGGATAAGGGAAATAATCAGCAGAATGAAGAAGGATGGGAAATCCTCTTATCTGGTTTGAAAAGTGCTAACATTGAGGGGGCTAGGTGGCACAGTGAATAGAGCACTGGCCCTGGAGTCAGGAGGACCTGAGTTCAAATCCAGCCTCAGACATTTAACACTAGCCGTGTGACCTTGGGCAAGCCACTTAACCCCAACTGCCCTCCAAAAAGAAAAGTGCTAACATTAACTGATCAAGAATACCTTCTACAGCTCATCTGAAAAGTGGCAATCCCACCTCTACTTTCGAGGGAATATTCATAGTCAATTTATTTCATAAACACCACTAGGCTAAGTGGCAGATATACGCACGAAGTAAGAGGATAACAATAACACATATCTCGTAAGGTGGTTGGGAGGATCAGATTAGACAATATTTGTAAAACTCAATAGCAATGAATAGTCCAAGGTTGGACCCCTATTATGTATTAGCACCAAGCCTTGAACTCAGGTCTTCAGGGTTATCTATCCACCATTCCACATTGTCTTTTGTAGCAAGACACCTACCTAATCCATACCGTAAATCTTTCTATTCCTATCCTCTTTGGGGAGTCCTTAGATAGTAATGAAAAGTCAGGCTCCAGGTGATTTGTCTCCATGGTTCTGGGATCAGGATGGAAGGAGCCTAAAAGTACAAGTACAAAAACATTGATCTTTAGAGAGTAGGCTCACCCAGTACTGAACGTAATCACTGAGTGTTTGAGTCCACAACAGAAAGGACATGGATCCAGCAGTAGAAGACGTTAGATGGAGACAAAATGAACAAGAGTCCCTGCATTCAAAGAACTTCCCTTAATGCTTTAAAATTTTTATTGAGGGGACACCATCACTTTCTACGACAACCGCTTATATTCTTAAACAGCTCTAACAGTTTCAAAGGTGTTTTTCTTCTTTAAATCCAGGTAAAATTTATCTCTGAACAATTTCAACCCATTCTTATTTTAGCCCATTATTCCCTCCTGCCCATTACTTCTTATCCAAGATTCTTAGCCCTCTTCTCCTATTCCCAGCATATGGGTCTTCCATACCTGAACCATAATTATTTCTAGTGATACTTTTAATTTTGTTTCCAAAGGACAAGTTATCAAAGTTACATTTATTGACAAATAAGAATCATTTGGAAAAACAGGAAAAGATGCAATTCAATAAACCAAGTCAAAAGAACCAGGTACACAATGAATATAGTGACATACAAAAAAAAATACACTAAAGCAAAGTGCAGTGAAAATTCCTTTGCTTCCTGAAGGACTCTGGAAAGGGGGGGAGGGTGATAACCTCATGCACTGAAAATCCTCAAGTCCCTTCATGTTCACACCAATCTAGGAACTGTGAGCAGGACGTGTGCTTTGCATTTACCTTGCCTATTCAGAACATTTTTCTCTCATAAAAAGGGCACAAATTACCTCTAGGCCTGTGCTTGCACTCTGATGATTCTGCTTATTTCTAAGTAAGCATCATCCTTTCAATTGTGTTTTTCTCTGTAATGATGATTTCCTGCTTGCTTTGGAGGCTAAGGATTCCTGGGGCTTTGTAAAGAAAGGAGCTCTTAAGGACTTTGTGTCCTTGCTTCCCTTTGCATGTTCTGAATGGTTTGTGTCCCTAAGTGGACTTTGGTATTTCTCATCAAAGTTCACAGAATGACCAAATTTCAGAGCAGGAAAGACCCTCAGTAGCTAAATCCAATCTATACTTAAAACACAGGCTGCATTGCAACATGGAGCCAACCTTGGCTTTAAGAGTTCCCATAAAGTCAAACTTCCCAAATGCAAATACATTTTGTATTACGATTGTAAAGCAGTATTTTGTTTTGTTTAATTTTTATTTAGATAATTCCTAAATTTGTTTCTTTGTTCTTTCTACATATTTCTTCAAGTTGTGAAACCAAATGGACCAAGCCAAACTTCCCTTCCCCTTGATAGCCCTACATATCACCAGAGTGACTGTCATGTCTCCCCTCCTGCCCACCACCAGTCTTTTCTTCCTCAAATCACAGATCCCAGTTTGTTCCACTTATCCTTAGATGGCATGGATTCAAGACTCTTTATCATCCTCCTTGGAGAGTCTACTGACTATCAATACCTTCCCTAACCTGTGGTGCCAAATCTGAACACAATAATCCCGCTGTGATATGACCAAGAAGTAGAATGGCAGGATAATTTAGTGCATATCATACTGTGCTAGAGGTTGCAAAGGCCTGAGTTCAAATCTTACCTCAAATATTCCCCAGTTACACCCGGGCAAGTCTATTAACATCTACCAGCCTCAGTTTCTTCATTTGTACAATGGGAATATTAATGATACCTTTATCAAAAGGTTTGTGACATTTAAAAAGTTCCAGACATAGTTTCTGGGTAATTAATCATTTTATTACTAATGCTAGTATTTTTTTTTCATAAAAGAGTTCAGGGGTACTCTAGAATGCCAAAGAACCTCAGGACAGCAGGGTCACAAACTTATATGCCCTTGGAAAAATGATTATACCTGAGGGTGGCAATCAACTCTAATTGGTTAACAATGAGAGAGTGAATATTATAATGAGGTCTTAGAGTATGTGACACTGAGCACTGTGACACACACATTTATATACACCACAACTTGTACTTGATAAATCTCGATCAAAGATATTGATCAATTTCCATAATACCCATCTGATAAAAGAGGGAATTCACATTTTCCCAGACCTATCTGAGTAAACACAATGAGCAGGAATCCACCCATTTACCTAAACTTATAATTTCTCGTGCTTATCTTTGATTAGATCTTAACCTGGATAAGTCTTTGCCCAAGATTCCCCAAGAAGGTTCATTTCTAGATGAGGAAGTAGAAAAGAGGGAAAACACTGGTCCTAATTCATTTAGTTATTCATACAAAAGAGAAATTTTTGTCTACAAATATATTATATATATATATATATAATAAACTTCTCTCAGGTTATTAAAAGGACTAAAGAAGATGGAATACATAAAAGTACTTTATAAAACTGCCATGAGGGTCTTTGGAATTCAAGAGTGACACTGACCCCTTTTTATTAATAAAATGCCAGCATTACTAATAAAATATATGCCCAGTAACCACCCAGGATGATACTACATAGGAAGACAGTTAGGTAGTCATAAGATCTTGTATTTGGAATTCAAAAGGGCCTTAGAGGCCATAATCTAACTTAGAGATAAGTAAACTGAGACCCATGGAGGTTAAATGACTTCTCTAAGGTCACATAGGTAGCAAGTGGAGAGCTGGGAGTGGAACTCATCTCCTCTTCCTCTTATATTCAGCCTTCTTTCTACTACTGTACCGTGCAGACTCCCATCCTTCCTTAAGACTGTTTGCTCAAAAATTGTTCCACTTAAGGGATGTACTAACGAATTCAGGCACTTGAGCTTCCAATTGTCTGACCCTGGTTTTAAGTAGGAGATCTGCTCAGTTCCCATTAAGAGAGGCACATAAAGTAGCCACTGTCACAGACTCCACCATACCATTAATGGAGAAGAACAGAAGTAATTTAATTAAGGTGGCTGCTGGGGAGAGAGGTTGTTTCCCAGCAAAATCTAACAGACCTGAGAATCACTTTCAGCCTCAACTAATTAAGGAAATGGAACCAGGAACCTGGTTATTTACACACAACCTTCCCAGTCACCTTGCCATGAGAGATGGTCCCTAGTCTTTCCTACAGCTGCACAAGTGCATAGATTTTAAAGAAAAGAAGAAAACGTTTGAGGGTGGCTTGTGATTGGGGCAGTGATTAAGAGCCATCTGAAGAACTGGAGAAGTACAAAAGTGATCTTAAAAAAAATATTGCCAAGAGGGAAAAGCAAAGTTTGTGATTCAACAGACAAAAGTAGACTGGCCCTAGAAAGGAACTGATCTCACACTTAGGGAGCTACATAAACCTATAACTGGAAACTAACAAGCCCCAGGCCCACTGGGCCTTTGCACTAGGATTCTAAGAGAAAAAAAAATCTCATTGTTCTCTATGGAGTATCTTCTCTAGCTTTCATATTCACCTCCTCCCTCTGGACTCAGTCCTTTAAACAGAGCTAAGGCAGCTACCTCCTAAGGTAAAGGTCAAGATTTCAATATTACTGGGTTCCCTTTAGAGTAGGGAACCAAACTCACCTTCTCTAGTATGGTTTTTTCACCCCATATCCAGCAAACTCCTTCAGAGTATGCAGCTACTGCTCCTTTGAAAAGGAGGCTGGAAAAAGTTTCCTCTCCTTCTTTCTGTGATTCAAGTCACAACTGGTCTCTTCCACCCCAGGGAGTCCCAGCCTCAGCTGTTCATCGTTGCCCTCATGCGCTTAAAGAAACAACTACCTGGTCTACTCACCAGCAACGCTCGATCATAAACTTTTAGAATCAAAAGAGTTCCTGGAGATGATCAAGTCTGATTTCTTCATTTTATGCATGAGGAGGAAACTGAGACATGTGTTCATATCCTTAGATCTAGAAGGGACCTCAGAAGTCATTAGGCCTTACCCTTGCATTTTATTGATAAGGAAACTGAATACTGAGAGGCCAAAGCACTTGCCCTGCCAATCAGCAAACATCTGAGGCAGTGAAATGGCATGCCCAACATCACAGAAGTAATTAGAAGCAAAGGTGAGATTTGAACTCAGGTCTTCTGACTCAATACCGAGGGCTCTTTCCACTATAGCTTGCTGCCTGCCTAGCCCCTTCTTCATTGACTGGTAAACGGAAGTGACTCTTTTTCTCCTTTCCATGCCTTGAGTTTAGTCCAGACTCTGGTACATAGTAGGTGCTTAATAAATGCCTGTTGATTGACTAACTAATCCAAGGTTCTTCAGTCACTTAGTGGCAGAACTAGAACTAGGCCTGGGGTCCTTTGCTGCAGAGACTAATGGTCTTCCCTCTAGGCTGCTCTTTCAGATTAGTTCATATTTACTTCTAAGGAAAAAAATCATATATATACACACACACACATACATATATACACCACACCTTGCATTTAATAAATATTGGTTGAATTGAATTTAATATTTAAAAGTCTATGAGAAGTGTGTTTTAGTAGATAGTAAGACTGCTGAGATTCAGGAAAATGTGTTTAACCCCTTCCCTTCTCCCACACATCTACTAGATGTGTTATTTTGGGAAAGTCAATTTATCCCCTGAATACCTCAAGCAATTCTCTAAGGTGGTAAATTGCTAAACAGTTGCCAGTCTTCCTAAAGAGAAGAAGCTCTTTCTTTACATAGATGAAATTACAGATTCAATCAATTAAATGGCCCCAAAATGGGCAGCAAGGTGGAACAGTATATAGCCATCCAGGTCTGGAGTTGAGGAAGATTCAGATGACCACTCAGAGACTTCCTAGCTGTGTGACCTTGGGCAAGTCACTTAACCCTGCTTGCCTCAGTTTCCTCATATGTAAAATGAGCTGGAGAAGGAAATGGCAAACCACTCCCTTGTCTTGGCCAAGAAAACCCCAAATGGCGTTACCGAGTCAAAACATGACTTACCAACAACAAACAAAAAAGTGTAGGAAAGACCCCTCCATGAAAATCTAATTTGTATAATTATAAAATATATAAGAATTTAAACCTTGGTCATAAATATAATTTATAGGCTTGAGAACTAGAAGAGAATTTAGAAATAGTCTAAACAAATCCAAGATGCATTTATTAGGCACCTACTATAGACCTATAGTGTAAGGTACTGCCTTCCAGGCAGAAGATACACATATACAAATATGTGTATCTCATCTATGCACATATATGTATGCATATGTATAGTTATGCATATGTAAAATACATATATAAACATAATAATTCTAAGAAAGTAAAAGCACTTACAACTAGGAGAAATCAAGAAAGCTTCAAATTCTAAGTAGCACATGAGCTGAACCTTGAGGGAAACTAGAGTCTACAAGGCAGTGAATTCTAATACCAGGAAAAGGCACAACTTCTGTAAAGGCACAGAGATGAGAGATGGAGAGCTGAGTTCTGGGGATGGGAAGTAGAAGAGCTTTGTAGGAATGTTGGATCTATAAAGGGGAATAATGTGCCATAAAACTGGAAATGTAGGCTGAAGCCATTTTAGAAAGGGCTTTAGCTGCCAAGGTTAGTTGATATATGAACTTAAAGATGATAGATAGACTCTAAGGGTTCTTTGGGTAGTGACATAATCTTGGATTTTAGGAACATTATTTTGACAGCCAGGAAAGGTAATAATTGGAGAAGCTCTCATTTTCAATATATGTGTCTAAATATGTCATATGTATAGACATATGTATATGGAAATGACTCAAATTTATATGAATAAGAGCCATTCTCCAATTGATAAATGGCCAAAGAGTATAAATGGGCCAAATCTCTCAGTAGCCATACAATTTAAATTCTCAAAATCACCAGTATTTAGAGAAATTCAAATTAAAACAATTCTGAGGTTCTATCTCAAACTCATCAGAGTAGTGAAGATGACAGAAAAGAAAAGGAGGAAGTTTACAAATATTCTAAAGTTCATTGGGAAAATTGACACATGTACTTCTGGTGGGGTGCTGAACTGATCCAGCCATTATGGAAAGCATTTCGGAACCATGCCTCCAAATGTTACTAAAGTGTACATAGCTATCGTTTTACCCAACAATACCAAAAGTATTTATAGGAGAGGGTAAAAAGTGGTTCAGGACTCTAACTAGGAGGCTTTTATAATGTCAGTGAAAAGTGAAGAAAGCCTAAACTAAGGGGGTAGCTAGCTGGGGTTGGAGTGATTTGTTTTACCTGACTATGTATAGTTTCCATGTATTTTGTTGCTTCATTTTCCTTTCTCTCAGTGGGCAGCAGGGCACTGTAGGGAGAAAAAGTTTGTTCATTGAAAAAAATATATTAAAATAGAAAGATTGATAAGTGTAAAGAGTGATTCAGGAGACCAACTAGGAGTCTTTTGTAAATAGTTCATGTGAAATGTGATAAAGCCCACATTAAGGGGGTAGCTGTGTAAGCAGAAAGAGAGAGATACAATATATGTTGGAAAGGTGGAATCAGTAATGTAAGGCAAGTTATTGGATATGGGGAGGTAAAGGTGTTGGAAAGGGAGACTAAAGGTTCAGTGATGTCTCTGATGTTTCACAATTGGACGAGTGAAAGGATTATAACAAGCCTCTTCTATTGACCAATTAGAAATAATGAGATATAGAAGGGTTGTGACTTCTCAAAAGTCACACAGCTAATAAGCAGCAGACTGAAAATTCAAACCCTGGTTACCTCCCTTAAGATCCAACATTTTGCTCACTATGACAGGGCACCACTACTAAGTTAAACAATTTCAGAAACTAGGGCTTCCATGCCAACATTCCATAACAGGTGCTGTGATTTAAGAAGCTTAATAAAGATAATTTTTGTTGAGTCATTTCAGTTGTGTCCAATTCTTTGTGACCCCTTTTGGGGTTTTCTTGGCAAAGATACTAGAGTAGTTTGACATTTCCTTCTCCAACTCATTTTACAGATGAGGAAACTGAGGCAAACTGGGTTAAGTGACTTGTCCAAGGTCACAGATCCAGTAAGTATCTGAGGTCAGAATCATCTCCCTGATTTCAAAACTAGTGCTTTATCCCCTGTGCCTCTCAAGAAAGATAACTATCTTGGAATAGTAACTACTTCCTGATTCATTCTTGCATTTTGAAAATTGTATTGACTCCAGCTTCTAGGAAGGCTGCAGGAAAGCATAGCACCTGATGTCTTAAAAATTGAAAGGGCAGCAGAGAGTGTCCCTGCAGCCCTCAGGAACTGTGGTGTGGAAGAGAAAACGTAACTTCCAATATATTCAGTTCCTAAGCATATAATTTACTGAAAGAATCCAGACTACTCAGACCAAAGAACTTGATGTCATTTGTTCCTTTATTTCATGAGATTTATAATCAAGGTCAAAGGAGGCCCTTGACATCCCTATTACAGGGCTCTTTGCTAGGTGCTGACAGCTTGAGAATTAGCCAGGCAAATCTCCACACAACTAAGAGTCTGAACAGAACTTCAAGGGAAACAGGAATATAGCATAATGACAAAAGAAGAATAAGAATATTCTTAGAAAATCATTGGGGAAGAAAAAGAAAGTTTAACTTTGAGGTAATAAAGATAAGGTCTCTCATTCATTAAGAAAATAAATACTGACCACCTTCTATATATCAGACCCTCAGGATCATATAATATTAGAATCAGGGAAAAAAAAATACCTGAAAGGAAAATGACATTTTTTAGACTAAGAAATCACAGGAATGGTAGGAAGGAAAGAAAGAAGCATTCCTTAAGCACCTAGATGTGCAAGCCCCTGTGTTAAACACTTTACAAATATTATCTCAGCAAAAGATGAGGGCATGGAGTATTTCAGTTTTGGCTTTGTAGTTAAAGCACCTAGGATATACAGTGGTTAAAGCACCAGACCTGGAATCAGGAAGACTCAAATTCAGATCCATCCTCAGACACTTGGTGGCTGTGTGACCCTGGGCAAATCATTTAACTCTCTTTGCCTTATTTTCCTTATCTGTGAAATCTCCTTGGAGAAGGAAATGCAAACCACTCCAGTATCTTTGCCAAGAAAACTCCAAATGAGCCCACAAGTGTCTGAAGTGACTGAACGACACCAAAAGTGGAGCATTTTGCCCCTACTAAGTGCTTGATAAATGTGTGCTGGTGAACCTCCCCGCTGAAACATTCTCTGTCACTCTGGTCATTGTTGCACTTAAATATCAGTCTTATCTTGAAAACACCCACAGTGTAATGGCATCAAATCCTCAAGATTCAGCAGCAAAGGGCAGGTTAATTGTCAGAAACAAAGAGTTAAAATTGGCACAAAGCCGCTCTGTTCATCGTTGTCATCATCAAACACCTATTGCATTCAAGGCACAAAATGTCCCCGACTTCAGTAAAATTACATTCTGGCAGATGGATCAATGCAATGATAGTCCTGGCCATTTCATTCCCTCCATCTTAGCTCTTTGTGTAAATATCCCTTCCTTTCTGACGCACAGAGCAAAATGGAAATTTGGAAGCCTCTGTTTAATATACAAAGATCAAATGAGACCCATGATTCATCCAAAGGCGTACCTGTAGATTTACTAATGGTCTCCTTGGTTTGCTGGAGAAACAATCTCTCATTTCCCTTTGGAAAGGAACAATGTAATTGGCTGCCCCATTGAACAGCAGGGATAAGAAAGTCATTGGCCTAGAATCTGCCATCATAGACTTTGAGAGATCTGGAAGGTCAACTATTCCAACTTCATTTTATGTGAGGGAACTGAGGCCCAAGAAGGAAGGACTAACTATCTAGAGGTGACACAGTCAGTGGCAGAGTTTGAATTCAACCCCCTGCTCACAAACACATTCAAAATAATTTTGCAAAAGTGCATCCAAATCGAATTTTTGAAGGTCAGCCTCAACCCCAAGCCTCCAGCCTCCAAACTGCTCTTGTGGATGAGAGTTGGATATCAGTTATTACAGCAACTACAGGGGGCTACTTGTTGGTGACTTGAGATTTTTTTAAATGAACTACATTTCTTCCAGGGATATAATGTTTTTATTTCCCTTTAAATACCAGATCCCTGTTGTTTCCAGAATCCTATTGACAATATACCTTCCAGCTGCTTATTACTTTACATTCATTTTGTTTTATTTATTAATTTTTTTTGCTTTTTTTTTTTTGGGGGGCAATTGGGATTAAGTAATTTGCCCCAAGGTTACACAGTTTTTTTTTTTTTTGGTTTTGGTGTTTTTGTGGGGGGGGGGGGTGTTAAGTTTCTGAGGTCAGAACCTAACTCGGGTCCTCCTGACTCCAGGGCTGGCGCCTTACTCACTGCACCACCTAGCCATCCCCCATTTTGTTTTATTTTAAGGGAGAAAAAGAGTCATGTTTTCTGGCTTGGTAATCAACTAAGCATCCCTTTATTATAGGTAGGCTTTAATTCATAGGATCATAAATTTGGGGGTGTGAAGAACCTTGGAGATCAATGAATCCAAGCTCCTTATTGTATAAAAGAGGGCTCTAATGTCCAGAGTGATTAAGTGACTTGTTCTAGGTCTCAAAGGTAGAAAGAGAAAGAGCTGAGATATGAACCCAGGTACTCTGACTCCAAAACCAGGACTGGAACCACTGATGCATGTTATCATCTTGACATTTTATACGCTATTTTATACATGTGCAGTAAGAGAAGTTCTTCTTGGGGCCTCAGTGTCTTCATCTGTAAAATAAAGAGGTTAGAGTAGACAGCCTTTCAAGTTCAGATTGACAGATTCACTGAACAAAGAAGAAAGAATTGGAGGAGACAAAGTAGTTTGGGTTTATTATTATAAATTAAGAATCAACTTAAAATGCAGTTTCTCTCTGCGCTTTTGAAAAGGTCAACTCCATGGTTCTGAACAAATGACATTATTTTTTCTTTCATATGAGTATTTCATAATAAGCAATGGGGAAAAATTATTTTCTTCTGTCAGTTTGTTGCTACATTTTTTTCAGTTTCCCCCGTGCTCACTGATTTAGCAAATTCATTAATTCACAAGAATGGTAATAAAGGGATCAGATTTCTCTCTCTCTCTCTGTCTCTCTGTCTCTCTCTCTGTGTCTCTGTCTCTGTCTGTCTCTCTTTCTCTCTCTGTCTCTGTATCTCTCTGTTTCTCTCTCTGTGTCTCTCTCTGTCTCTCTGTCTCTCTTTCTCTCTGTCTCTCTTTCTCTCTCCTTCCCTCTCTCTCTCTCTTTCACACACACACACACACACACACACACACACACAATTTTCCTAATCTCTTGGGTCCTCAGAATGTGGGATACAATCAGGAAGAATTTCATGTTGCACTTGGATTGAAGCAGATCTGGGTTCTAATGTAACCTCAGATAACTTACTAGCTGTATAACACCGGGTAAATGGCTTAATCACTCTGAGCCTCAGATTTCTTATCTACCTGATAGGGAGAGTCATAGCCCCTATTTACCTGGGTTGTTGTGTGATCTGACACTCCTATAAAGTGTTTTTTCCAAGTTTAAAGTGAAAAGGTATCATTGTTCTAACAGGAGACAGTGTGGTATAGTGGAGATATTCAGTCAGGAAGGAATGGGTTGAATTCAACACCTGTATTTTATTAGCTATATGAGCATAGCTAAGTCAGAATCTTTCTTAGTATCAGTTCCTTTATGGATGAACATATATATTTATAAAGGGCATAATGTCTAGGTAAAATACCTACCTCACAGGGATTGTGAGCCTCAAATAAGATAATTTATACTAAGTTTTATTGTTTAATAAATCATTGTTTATAATGTTTTATTTATCATTGTTTAACTCATTTGTGATTTTGTCTTTATAGTCCCAATTAGGAAATTCCCTCTATGACACAAGTCAATAATACCCCTACACCTCAGCATCTTAGAGAGTTGCCTAGGACTCTTCAGGTTAAATTGCTGGAGAATCTAATAACTGTTTGTTTCTGTTGGACCTTGAACCCATTCTATAGCCATTGGAAAATGAAGAGCTTACTGGCCTAGGAGTCCTCTTTAAAGGGAGGTTGCACAACCTTGACTGGATTCCATCAAACACCGAAGGAAGACTTATCTCCAGGAAATGCATCATAGAAATGCAGTCTCAGCTTTGGTACTCCCACCTCATCAGTACCTTCAGTAGCCTCTGTTCCTCTAATTGGAAGGCTGCAAAGAGGGTCTTTGCTCCTTTTGTTCTTGGATCCTTTGTTCTTTGCTTCAAAGCCTCCATTTAAAGAGGCTTCCAGGCCAGCCATCTCTTCCTTTCTTTCAAGCTGTACTGCTTAGATTGGACTCCACCATGTTCCTGTGCCAGGGACCTTCTCCCTACCTACCACCTTTTCAGCTTTCTCATGTTATTGTCTTATCTCATTAGATTGAAAGTTGCTTGAGGATAGGCACCATCTTTATTTTCCCTATATGAATTCCCGCATTTAACAGAGTACCTGGCACAATAAGCATTCATGAATGTTTATTGATTGACTGACAGAGCTGAAGGAACAGGGAGTATAATATGTACACTAGTAAGCACATAGAAAGTATATACAAAAACAAATGAAAGCCGGATTTCTATAAAAGTTGAATACCTACATTATTATAAAGCTAAAGTATCACTTAAGGCACATAGGTGGTACATGCTAAAATTAGTCAAGAAGACCTGAATTCTAATGCAGCCTCAGACACTTACTAGCTGTGTGACCTTGAGTGAACCACTGAACCTCTTTCACTCTCAGATTCTTCATCTCTAAAATGGGTACAATAATAGCACCAAATATGCAGAGTTGTTTTGAGGAGCAGATGAGATAACTTAAGTAAAGTCCTTTGCAAGTCTTCAAGTGCTATATAAATGCCATTTGTGATAATATATAATGTCAACTGCCACTTAAATTGTCTACATGCAGATCATATGATGTTTAGAGGACCAGGGAGCCATCAATCAACCAGGAGGTACTTCTCAATCACAGTCTACGTGTCAAGCACTGAGCTAAGTGATGGGACACCAAGCAGAAAGAATGAATAAGTCCCAAGTAGCTTACACACACCTCTAGCCTTCGAAGTGATGTGAATTAAGCTTTAAACTTTTCCAATCTTTCACTTTATCTGTGACTCTGACTTTATTAGTGAATAAAGATTGGCCTGATTTTTTTTTTAGATTCAGAACATTGATTTTTCTTAGATATTAGAGACATCAGAGGCTTCATGGTTCCAAAAATACTGAAAAGCTATTTGAAAAAGATGGGACTCTTCTTCAAGGGGGGGGAGGCGGAACCCTTAAGAAGATTGACATTCCTGGAGGTTTTGCCAGATTGGACACATAAACATCATAAACATTAATAAACTGATTGGAGTTAATTAATTCCAAGCAATTTCTCATTTCCCTAAGAGGCACTCTGCTGAAGCCCATTAAAACATATTTTTACACAAATTTCCCAAGGATGAAGAAATTATAGCAAATGTTCTCTCTTACTAGGAAATGAGTTTAAACAATAAAGAAACTTTTTCTTTTTCTTTAAAGCCATGAATTCCTTTTTAATTCTCTTTATTACATATGAAGAAAGAGGTTTCCTGCATTGCTTAGGACTTAGAATTTTTTGGTCTTTGATTAATTTTAAATTTAAATAACAATACCTACTATATAATAGACAGTCTTATGGCACACATGATAGAAGCTGCCTTCCTAAAGCCTTTCATGGTACTTAACTTTCTGGATTCAGAGTTGCAAGGGTCCTCAGACCTTAGACTAGAGGTCATCTAGAGAATCATTCATTTTACCATTGGTGAAAACAAGACACAGAAAGGTTAAATAATAACTTGTCCAAGGTCACATGGGTGGTAAATAGAAGAACCAGGATTCAAATGGATATCCTCCAAATCTAAGTCCAATGCTCTTTCCCCCTGCACCAGGTTGATGATCTCAAGTCAATAAGTCATTGCCACACAGATTTATAAGTACCTACCCACTCAGTGCAGGCACTGTGCTAAGCATTTGAGAGTACAGAGATAAACAGGAAACAGTCCTTGTCCTCAAGAAACCCACATGGTACTACAGAGAGTTCTACATATGCACATATTAGCAAATCCAAAATTTTTACGAAGTAACACAAAGCAATGTCAAGATGTAATAAAGAGATCAGGCTACATGTAGGGAGAAGAATATGACCTCCCTTTTCTAGGAAGCTCAGGATTCTAAGACCTGAAGGTGAAGAAGGGGTTCCATCTGAGTCATGAGGGCAAGCCTGTGCATCACGATGGTCTCATGTAAAGCACCCAAAAGGCCACAGATTGGTAGGAAAGACAGATCAGGGTAAATGGGAAGCTCTTAGCACTTTCTTCCAGAACTACCATATATGGCACATATATGGGGAGGCAAGAGTCACATGGTGAGGTATGTTCATCAACAGCCTTATAAAATCATCATAGGATTTAGAGTAGGCAGAGAACCTTAGAGATCATCTAGTCCAACCTTCTCAATCAACAGATTAGGGAACAAGGCCCTGAGGGGAAATGGCTTGCCCAAGGCTATACAACAAGGGAGTGGGAGAGTCAACATTTGAATCATGAAAATTGCTTCTCATTCTCTCTGTTAGCTAAGCACATCTTCCGACATATGGGATCTTGGAAAATAAGCGACATACTAAGAAATATACACTAGTTGGATTTGATGTTTTATTTGTAACAAAAACATCAGAATTTATATATACAATTACAAATATCCACCGGTTTATCAAACAGAAAAAAAAAAACCAACCAGAAAGAATACATACATGCATATACACACTCACATATATATGTATACACACATACACATACACACATGTATATATGCGTGTGTGTATAGACTTGGTCTAGGGTTTAAGCACATGCCTTTCATAATACTCCCATTGAGCATCTAGGTGGTAGGGTGGATAGACTCCTCTTCCAGATTTCAAATCCAGCCTCAGACACTTCCTAACTGTGTGATTCTAGGCAAGTCACTTAACTTGGCTTGCCTTAGTTCCTCATCTGAAGAAGAAAATGGCAAACCACTCCAGTATCTTTGCCAAGAAAATCCCATTTGGGGTCCCAAAGAGTTGGAAATGACTGAAACCACTGAACATGCACTACCATTGGTAAAGAGAATGATGAGTCCAATCCTTAGTAGCTGTGTGAAGGGTAGAGTCTATGAGAGCTAGACAGAAGATTTCCCTTCTGCTGTCCACTTTCACTGAGAGACTTCAAGAGAATTCATCCTCTTCTCCAGGTCTCTTCAAGGAGAAGTCCCTGCAGAGAGAGAAAAATTCTGGGAAGAAGGTGCTACATAGAGGAGCTAGCACACCAGGCACATCCCTATTTCCAGCCTACCACACTGGAGAGTTCAGGGAGTTTCTCCTTGATTGAGATCAGGGACTATCTACTCTCAGTTGAGCTGAGATATTTTGCTCCAAGTGGGAGGGCTCATTCATTCAGGGTTTTGTCTGTCACGTCCTAATCTGTAGCATGTCACTGATTTCTCTTTACTATCAGCTGGGTTGAATGTGTTTATTTGCTATTCACTATTGTGATGGTCTTTGTGTAACTTATATTTGGTAAAAAAAAAACAAAAGAAAGTCAAGTTTTGGAAAAGATCTTATGGCATTTCTTCCCTTTTGAGGGATAGTCACCAGGAAACTTGGCTTAAATCTGAAATAAATCCTCTAGATGATCAATATTTTGTTGGACAGAGAAATATAATTCTAGTCTACTATCCCTTCTCTAAAGAGATCAGAAGAGGCTACAGTTGTGACCCCAATTTCTTGTTCCCCTTCAGGTAAAAATCAAAACTTCCCTAGAAAAGGCATAGTTGAGATTCTAGAGATATCTAACAAAGACTGTCCATGAGCCTCATTGCCAAGCCCACCTGGGCATATATAACCTACCAGGCAACATAAACAAACATCTTACATATGGATGGATGGATATAAAAAGTTAGCTCATAAAGTTATCATTTCTAAAACTATATGGATATCTTATTATTGTTCTGCTGTTTCAATCACACCCAACTCTTCATGAACCCACCTGGGGACTTTTTAGCAAAAATAATGGAGTGGTTTACTTTTTCTTCTCCAGGAAGTTTTTCAAATGAAGAAACTGAAACAGACAGGGCTGAGGCAAACAGTGACTCATCCAGAGTCACTTAGCTAGGAAGTGTCTGAGGTCAGATTTGAAAACTCAGGAAAATGAGTTTTCCAGATTTCATGCCCAGTGCTCCATCCCCCGAGTCACCTAGCTGCCCACATATGTATGCATGCATGTGTGTATGTATGTTTGCATGTGTATATTTGTATGTGTATGTGTGTATGTATGTATAGTGTGTGTACACATAAATACACACACATACACATACACAAGGGGAAAAGACCAGTGATGAAAAGAAGTCTGGTAGAATATAGGGTCCTTAATGGCACAAACTGATTTTTAGTTTCATTATTTTTTGTTTTGTGTTTGTGTCCTCAGGAACTATACAAAGTCTTACAAAGACTAGGTGCTTAAAAATACTTATTGTCTTGGGTTTCATTGAAAAAGACTGCACTTTTACACTGGTCTTTCCCATCCCCACTTTTGAACAAATTGCTCTCAGCATCACTGCCTGGGAATAGGACTGGGAACTTGTCAGAGCAACTCAAAGATTCACAAACTGCCAGTGTGTCAATTAACACACTATACCTTGAAAAGGTCATTCTTACAGAAATTTTCACCAGGTTCGAAGCTATTGAGATGAAATCTTGGGAATCTGGTCACAACAAATGACAGTCCCTGATTATAAAGCCTATCACGTATCCCAAGGAGGATGAATGTGGTTTTCCCTCTGATCCCACCTTTCCCTTCAACAGAAGCAATATCTGAGGCACATTTCAATCTCACAGTCAGCTACAGGGTACAGTGTCTAATTGTCCCTATGGGGTACATTTGCAGAGTGTTTATATTTCTTTTAATTTTTATAAAAGGGACAGCTAGTAGATTAGATTCAAATAATTATTTCAAATAATGCCAACTTAACAATTTCCTAGCACAATTGAAAGCACATGGGCCAATTAGGAGGAATGCTTTATCATAGGAAAACGTTACAATGTTAGTGGATACCAAATGTAGGCCAAATATGGGCAGAGCTCTCCCTATTCTACAGTAAATGGAGCAGTTTTCTGGCACCAGAAATCTGGGGATGCTTTGGTGGTGACTAAAGATGACTTTAGGACAGAGAATGGGAAGGTATTTCATAGACAGTAGCGGTATTTAGCAACAATGACAAAGGCAACCCAAATATACATTTACATTCAATCAACAGAAAAAGCAGCAGCGATAAATGCCTTTACTCATTGTCTATTATTATTATTATTATTTCTTCCGTTTAGGCCCTTACTTTGTGCCCCACATGTTCAGGCTCTTGGGATATGAAGACAGGAATGCAATGGTCCCTGCCTTCAAGGAGCTTATGGTCTACAATGCAATAGTGTTGACAAGTATACAAATGAAGAAACATAAATATATATTTAAAAAATAAATTAAAGTGGCAGGGCAGGGGTGCAGAATTTTCACATTTTTGAAATACTCTGTAATGCATGGGCATGGGGGGAGGGGGGAACATTTAATTTTGTATCAAGAACAGGCCATAGAGGACCTTAAGAAGCAGATAAGAGAAGTGGAAGAAAAATTGGGAAGAGAAATGAGAACAATGCAAGAAAATTATGAAATGAGAGTCAACAGCCTGACTGAAGAAAATAATACTTTAAAAAACAGACTGACTCAAATGGCAAAGGAGGCTCAAAAAGGCAATGAGGAGAAGAACAGATTACAGTGTACTACTTAATATCTACGTGGCCTTGGGCTATTCATTTATAGAACCTCAGTTTCCCAAAATGGGGAATTATAACACTTATATTACCTAACCCCACAGGGTTATTGCAAATATAATAGTGAGACTATGGATGTGCCTTTTTAAACAAAATCACTTCAAAAGAATGAAATCTTTTTGTTTGTTTTTGGTTTGTTTGTTTGTTTTTAATTTTCTGTAATATGCATTTTAATCCTTTCCCTTATGAGTAGGGATTACTTGGAGGGAAAAGGAGAAGAACAGAATGGTTTCTCCCTAGGCCTTAAGCCTCTGTCATTTTTGACCTTAAATGTATAGAAGATAGGAAAAAAAACACACAATAAACTCATATGTGCTCATAGTTTTTGCAGGGACATTATACAGACGTGCAACTGTGGCCCAGAGATGTTAGGCAAACGGCAGAGGCATGACTTGAAGAGAGGGCCTCTGACTCTAAATCCAAGCTTCATTTCCCTCCATCATGATACCTCAGGAAAAACAACCAAAGGGGAACTGAAATTAAACCCATTCTTCTATTGTCTGGATGTCAATTCAGAGTTTTCTTTTCAGACTTATTTGTAATATGTCCAAATGCTATACCAATTAGATAGAAGAATATAATCTTTATGGCTAAAAGAGGCATTGAAATTGACTGTACAGTATCAAAAACATCAGCTGCTTATGATCATGGCTAGAAAACACCATGTCTAGACATTATCTGTGTGAAAGGATGTGGGAATTTGGGTGGATTATGAGATAAGCATAGGGCTAAGACACTAGATTGATTTGCCATTTCCTCCAACATTTCATTTTATGGATGAAGAAACTGAGGTAAACAGGGTGAAATGACATGCCCAAGGTCACAGAGGTAGTATCTGTCTGAGGATGCATTCGCACTTGGGTTTCTGACTCAGAACTTGGTTCTCTATCCCCTGTAGCACCTAGCTGCCTTAAAAATAGAGAGGTGTGTGGGGTGGCTACAGCACCAGTGAATAGAGTGAATAGAGCGCTGGCCCTGGAGTCAGGAGGACCCGAGTTCAAATCCGTCCTCAGACACTCAACATGAAAACTAGCTGTGTGACCTCGGGGGTCAGTCACTTAAACCCAATTGCTCTCCAAAAAGCAAAGAATAGAGAGGTGTGGACATATATAAACATCTGTCTAATATGTGTGTTCATGCATGTGTGTATAGACATATAAAGAAGGAACATTTTCTGTGCAGGTATATACACACATAAGATGAAACAACCTTTAAAAGTATAACACATAATTCACCATAAAATCAGTAAGCTCAAGATGCTGAGAAAGAAATTGAAGACTATAGGGATAGGTGTGTGGTGCCATAGAAAGATTTTGCATTCACAGTCTGATGACCAGCATTGAATTATGGTTCTTCCATCTTACCTTTTGTGGCCTTGGGCAACTCATTCACCTCTTTGGTCTTTGACTTTCTCACCTGCAGAATGGGAAATGGAGAGGGAGAACAATCAGCCTGGCTACAAGGTGATGAATTTTTTCAGGAATAACAACTTCTAAAACAGTATCTTAAAAATATATATATATATATATATATAAACATAAATGCATATATGTATACAAAAATATACATACATATATTTTTCTCAATTACATGTAATCACAATTTTTACATTCCTTTTTTTTTAGTTTCTCTCCCTCCTTTCCCTCCCCCCTTATTGAGAAGGCAAGCAATTTGACAATGATTATACATGTGTAATTAGGCAAAACACATTTCCATGTAAGTCATTCTGTGAAGGAAAATACAGACAAAAAAATAAAATTTAAAAAACAGTATCTTTGATCTGCCTTCAGTCTCCACCAGTTCTTTCTCTGGAAATGGAAATTACCTTTCATCATAAGTCCTTTAGAATTGTCTTAGATCATTGTATTGCTGAGAAGCTAAATTAGATATTCTAAATCTTTATCAACATTTTTTAAAACATATTTTCTTTCTTCTAGGTGTGTTAAATGTTAAGGATATAGAGAAAGGTTAAAAAAAAAAGGCCCTGCCCTCAGGGAGCTTAATTCTAATGAGGAACACAACACACAATTAACTACACATATAGAAGATATAGACATGATAGTCACTGAGGGAAAGAGAAAGGAAATCAGACAGAGACAGAGGAAAATAAGGAGGGGGAAGAAAAGGGAAGAGAGAGAGAGG
>NW_027185804.1:29902660-29946266 GCF_028583685.1 Petaurus breviceps papuanus
TCTCTCTGTCTCTCTCTCTCTCTCTCTCTCTCTCTGTCTCTGTCTCTGTCTCTCTCTCAAAGTCTTGTCCTTTCAGGCTGTGTAGGAAGGTACTTTTATCATTTGTTCTGTTCTCAGGAAAAAGGAAATGATTGAAAGTGGGTGGCTCTTTTGACAATTTAAAGTAGGCTCCTTCTCTTTAAATTGTAAATTTCAATCCTCTCATATATGCCTATTGCCTTCCAGATACAGTCATCCAGGGAGGGGATTGTTAGAAATAAATAACCTTCTGATTGGAGAGGATGTTGCCACCAGGCTGGGACTGGAGGGTTAAGATTTGTCCTTTCTGGGTGGCTGGCCTTCAAAATACAAACATCCCTGGTAGGGTAACCCATTAAGCCTTTAACACTTTAGCCTGAGGGAGAGTGTTAGAAAGGGAAGAGCCTGCAAGGAGGTTAGAGTCTCTGATGTGGCTCTTAAGATCTTAAGATTTCTTTGAACTGGAAAAGACCTCAGAATGTAAACTTGAGGGCAGAGACTGTCTTATTGTGTTTGGATCTGCAGTTCTGGGCATGGTAACTAGACCTGAACAGGCATTTACAGTGGAAAGGGCATGAGGTTTGGATTTAGAGAACCCGTGTAGTAATTCCAAATCTGCTGCTTGCTGCCTATATAGCTATAGGAAAGTCATCTATCCTCTCTGGACCTCAGCGTTCTTATCTGTAAAATGAAGGAGCTGAATTCAGTGGGTCCTTTCCAGCCCTAGATTGTTGAGCTTTGGGGTGGAGTTTTACATGGACAAGGTTGCCTTCCTGATTCTGGCCAACACATTTGCTAGCCCAGTTCTTGGATGCACTGGGGTTGAAGAACTTTCTTGGTGTGAGAGTTTAGGGGAGCTGACATCCTTTCTGCCCATGTAGCAACTGCTCCCATACAGAAGTTAGAACAAATGGAAGTATTAACTAGGCAAGATTGAACTGGGACCATCAGCTCCTTTTCATTTCTTTTCCTAAGTACATAACCAAGCATTGACTTTGAGATGGGCACAACCAGGCTTTGTCAATGATATTGTGAGTTGGAAAGATGTGGAATACCTGGGGCCATTGTGTGGACTGGATTGGTGTCTGAAGTTTCTGTATCACTGAAGACCACAGAGGAACCCAAGCCTTGACTTTGCTAGTGGGCTGTTGAGAAGAGAGTGAACTACAATGATGTGAATTTCTCAACAGTTTTGTAAACTGCTTTTTTATCTCATGAGGCTTAAGTATCAGCCTCTATTGAATTTATGAGTTGTTATAAGATCTTCATTTGTCTTTTTATCAATGTGTGTTGAAAAGTATTTTGTGTTATACCATTTCTTTAGCATGTAGGAAAACATATATATGTCCTATATTTATTACAGAGTGTGCCTTTCTATTCTTATCTTTGCAGAGACCCCTAGGCAGGAGCCAAAAACTTAACCTTAAGCAATTTTTCCATGGAGCATAGAGGAACCTAAGGGACCAAATAAGAAAATAAAGTCTAGCTCCTGAATTAGAGTCCAGGCCCCCATAAGACTGATTCTATTCTTGACCAAGTACATGAAGAAAGAGTAGATGGGTCCATTATTGGCACAGGGCAGAGTGATCCCAGACCTTCGGGCCCACGTAAGCCTATAAATGCTTCTTTTCTTCAAATCTCAGCTCAAATAAAACCATGGGCATGAGACCTTTCCAGCTATTCCAGATACTAATGTCAACCCTCCCCATAATTACCTTGTATAACAACATAAAAGTGGTTCTATACCCAGGAGGCGCAGAGGGTTTGGATAATTCCTTGATCTAGGAGTCCCTAATCTCTGGATCCCAGTATATAGATATGATACAGTCCTGAGACACAGGCTATTAAAAAAGGGGTCAGTCCTTTCTCTTTTTACAACTTCACACTGATTTAAAGTTTTAGTTTGACACATGATTATGGTCTTCCCAAAAAAGGAGAGTAGAAAAGTACCCAATACTAAATGTAGATCAGATAGAGGACAACTATTTATTTCCTCCATGCAAAGGGAATGCTTAAAATACAGATTTACAAATGCACATTGACAAAGCCTTAAATACAAGGCAGTAACTTTTAATTCCTATTTTATGCTCCCAGAAGATTGATTTACAAAATGCTAAAATAAGAAGCATTAGTGGTATTGTTGAGCAAGCATTTCACCTTCACTTAAGGTTTACACTGTCCAAAGAACTCCCAGGACAGCTAAGTGAGACAATGGATAGGGCACTGGGCCTAGAGTCACGAAGACCTGAGTTCAAATCTGGTCTCACATACTTAATAGCTGTGTGACCCTGGACAAGTCACTTAACTCTGCCAAGTTTCCTCATCTGTAAAATGAGTTGATGGAAATGGCAAAACATTCCAGTGTTTTGGGGTCACAAAGAGTTGGACATGATTGAACAACCGAACAACATCAACAAATAACTTTCACAAGGCCCAAGTCTTAGGGAAAGTCAAGCCAGGATTGTGCCCATGTTCTCCAGAAGCACCATAGTAGTAGAAAGTGGGGAGGAGTGGCAAGAGGACATATAGTCACCCCTGTAGCACAGCTAGTATAGCATGATCCCCTAAATCCCCTCCCTCAGCATTGCTGTTTAGATACCTGTGATAAGAAAAAGAAACCCAAAGCCAAAGGGAAAACCAAAGGCTTCAACTTCTACAAGGAAAGGGCTTCACATGCCGGGTTAAGGTGTTGGTATTTCCCCTAAACAGAAAAACAAATAATTCCAACTCACATTAAAGCAGTTGTTTGTAGTACTTATCCCCATTTTACAAATGATATTCTTTTTTTTTTAAAGCAATTGGGGTTAAGTAACTTGCTCAAGGTTACACAGCCAGGTGTTTCTGGGTGGGTGCTAAGTGTCTGAGCCCGGGATTCGATCTCCAGGTCTTCTCAACGTTGGAGCCGGTGCTCTTACTTGCTGTGCTACCTGGCCACCCCTACAGATGATGTTCTTAAAGCACAAGTTTGACAGATCCCTTGCTCTTGCTGAAGTTTCCTCAATTGTTCCCTATGGCATCCAAGAAAAATACCAACCCCTTAACTCAACATTTAAAGCCCTTTACAATATGCCTCAGTCAATCTTCAAACACTGAGAGTTCTGGTCTAAACTAGCTTACTTTCTGTTCCTCAAATTCAGTACTAATTCCTAACTCCTCACTCTTTCACAGATTATCTTCCATGAACTCCCTCTTAATCTATAATTTTTCTAATTGGTGTTATCTTTCTCCTCAGCTCACCCTGTGTCTTGCTTATCTGTGTAAATGATATATTCACCAAAAGAAAAGATATTTCTTGAGAAGGTTTTCTTTTTTAATAGTATTACATATACATGTAATAGTAATATGTATAGTATTACAACTTGTAGTATATATGCCATATACAAAAGTATAATTAGTAATGATAATAATATATACACATGTAAAGCCAATTTTTAACATTCATTTTTTTCAATTTTGAGTTCTATTTTCTCCCCCGCCCTTCTTCCCTTCTCCCCTCCCTAAAATGGTGAGCAATTTGATAGAGTTTACATATGTACACTCATGTAAAAATATATTTCCATATTAGTCATACTGTGAGAGAAAAAAACAGACAAAAAGAAAAGAAATGGAAAAAAAGTGAAAATAATATGCTTCCATCTTTATTTAGAGTCCATTAGTCCTTTCTCTGGATGTGGATAGCGTTTTCCATCATGAGTCCTTTGGAATAGTAAAGACTGGTGTATGTGCCCTGTGAAAACACCCCTTCCCCCACTCTAAACTTTCCTTGAACTTTCCCATATGGCCAAGTCTCTGGCCTTATCCTGAAACATCGACCCATCCTGGTCAACTGGCCTTTCATTGTGGCCCCAGTCCCCAAATCCAATATTCTGCTATCTCTAATCTAACCTAGCCCTTCATTGTCCATTACTCCAGATAGCCCGAGCTACTTCTCACCCTTAATTCTTCCTAGACCCCTTCTCACAATCACCCCAGATTACTTGTCCAATCCCATTCAGACCTTCCCACTCCTTGACCACTGTATTTAAGATTCATTTTGCCTCCATTAAAGTGCTCAGATTCCTTAAGAGTTTAGCCAATGACTCAGATTCAGTCTGGCTAGCTTGTCAAAGGAAGTGTCCCATTAGGTCAGATTCTTAAAATCTCGCCCACCCAGAGTGCTCTTCTAATAAATCCTATCTGTGACTGAAAGAAGGCTGGAGTCAAATTCATTCAAGGGAGGACCAGCAAATTCTTTGCCCTTGAATTTTGGGTCCCAGCATCCTTAGACCTCAACAGTCTTTGATTACTGTATTTGCTGAGTAGAGCTAAGTTATTCATAGTTGATCATCACACAATGTTGTTGTTACTGTGTAAAGTGTTCTCCTGGTTCTACTCACTTCACTTTACATCAGTTTATGTAAATCTTTCTAGCTTTTTCTGAAATCTGCCTCCTTGTCAGTTCTTAAAGCACAATAGCATTCCATTACATTCATATAGCACAATTTATTCAGCCATTCCCCAACTGATAGGCATCCCTTCAATTTCCAATTCTTTGCCACCTCAAAAGAGGGCTATAAATATTTTTTTTTCCTATATGTAGGGTCTTCTCCTCCCTACTTATTTTTTTAATTCTTTGGGATACAGACCTAGTAGTAGTATTGCAGAATCAAGGGGTATACACAGTTTGACTGCCCTTTGGGAGTAGTTCTTTCTTTTTTTCCCCTCCTCTCTCCAGACCTATCTGAACAGCTTGCATATAATTGATTCTTAATAAATGCAAAGTGTATTGAATTAGATTGAATGCCAAAAGGGAGAATTGAAGAACTCAGATGTCTTAGGATCATAGATTTAAAAACAGAAGCGAGCTTAGAGACTGAGACCAACTCCCTCATTCCACAAAGGAAGAAACTGAAATCTAGAAAGATTGACTTTATAGGCTCATAGGCCTAGACGTAAAAGGAGGCTCAGAGGCCATTTTGTTTAACCCATTCCTTTTGAAAATGAGGAAACTGTGGTCCCAAAGGCTACTCGATTAGCCCAAAGTTATATAGGTAGTAAGTTTCAGAGTTCTAACTACCCCACATTCACTCTCACTCCAGACTGTTGTTTTTCATCTTTCATTCCCAAAGAGAACCAATGACATCATGAGGATGAAGTCTGGACTTGCCCAAGAATTTGATTTAAGTGAGACAGATCAGACCAAAGCCTTCAACCCCATGATACCTTTAAGAGTCAATAGAATATTAAATTCCTTGACGGTAAGCAGAGTCTCACATTGGGTTTTGTGTTGTTGCACAACACATAACATAGTCACTTAATAAATGTTGAATTACAGTAAGATCATAGATTTCAGAGCTAGAAGAGCATTTAGAAAGCACCCCCTTCATTTTTGAGATAAGTAAACTGAAGCACAGGAATAGAAGTGACTTACCCAGGGTCACATAGCTAATAAGTGCCTGAAGCAAGATTTAAAGTCAGGTCTTTCTTAGTCTAAGTCCTAGGTTCTATCACCTAGAACAACCCCAAACTCTCTATATTAAGTAATCTCATTGCCTACTTGAAGAAATCTATTAAAATGACAATGGATAACTCCTTTTTCCTTCTCCTATGCATTGCTTAGGTTTATCTCCCTCCTACCCCACCCCCATCTGGCTTTTATATCTATTAGTGACCAATTAGCCATAAAATTATTCATAATAGCTTGTTTGGGTGTGTTTGCTGTGATCTAATTTTCTCAATTTTTGTTTTCTAAACAGGAAGAATCATACATGAGATAACATTAGCCCATTTACAAACAGGACTTTATTAGAACATTCTGAAAACTCGGAACTATGAAACTTAGCTCCAACCTGGTTTTCTCAGGCAGCAGTGACACTGAATAGTTTGTCATCTTTCTTTGAAGTGAATTTGCCCTGAAGAATGAGACCACCCAATTGAAAACTGTGGACAGCCATCTGTTAGAAGTTTTTAGTGAAGAATGAAGTCCTTCCTGGGAAGCAGAGACCATTGATTAGATTTTGCACTGGATGAGGACCTATCCATCCCAAATAATCTTCCAATCTTAATGTATTTTCTTTGATATAACTGTAGTCGAGGTCCCTCAAAATGAAAAAAAAAAAAACAACAGGGCTTTATTATATTCTGGCCACTAATTCAGGCTTCTTGCAAAATGAAAAAGAGTGGGATAGTGGGAACTCATTCTTTTTTATTTATATATTGTCTCTGAAATGCCTGTTTGTTGTTGCTGTCATTATAATTTCTTTGTTCATTTTGGGGGTGGTACCACAAAATATAATTAAACTTGTAGATTATCTAAATTTATGCAATTGGGGCAGAGCCAAGATGGCACAGTAGAAATAAGACTTCCACACAGCTCTGGCTTCCACCTCCTCCAAAACATGTAAAAAGTGACTCTAAACAAACTTTAGAGCTACAGAACCCACAAAGTGACAGAGAGAAACAAATCTCCCACTGAAGGAAACCCGGCAGGGCAGGAGGAGGGGTCTATCACAGTGTGTTGGGAGCCAAGGACATGGTTTTAGCCTGACAGGCCATAGCTAGAGCAGATTTCTCTAGAGTAAATCACCAGCAGCTTTAACAGTTTCCAGACTTCTCAATCCATAAATGGCAAAGACAAAGTAAAAGGTCAGTGTGGAACTTGGTTGGTCCAGGGGAGGATAAAAGAATGTGGTCTGGCTGCTACCACCAGAGCGAGTAGCAGAGGAGGTATGGTGGCTGCAGCTGCTGCCGTGTGGCTGCTTCAGAACTCCTGGCCTGCAGATTGTAGGAGTTCTGAGTCACCATTCAGAGGGTAATTTCTTTTTCTTTGACCTGCTTGGATCCAGATCATGGTCTTGGGTGGTGGTCCTGGGGTGTGTGACCAGTGAGCCAGAGTATGTGAGGACTCGGGAGAAGGCACCCATCTAATAGCTCTGGCAACTGTAAAAACCCCAGCAATTTGGGACATACCTTTATCTCCATTCTGGAAGCAGAGTTTGCAAAGAGCTCAAAAGTCAAGTAATTGGCTGCCAATCTGAGCAAGCAATGGAAGTACAAACAGACCATAGAATCCTTTTTGGAGGACAAAAAGCATCAAGGCATGGAGCAAGAGGAAGACATCGAAGTCAGAACCCTGCATCAAAATTCTCCAAGAAAAATAGGAACTGTTTACAAGCCATGGAGGAGCCCAAAAGGATTTTGAAAAGTAAGAGAAGTGGAGAAAAAATTAGGAAGAGAAATAAGAATGAAGCAAGAAAATCATGAAAAGTAAGTCAACAGCCTGCTAAAGGAGACCCAAAAATACACTGAAGAAAATAACACCTTGAAAAATAGACTAACTCAAATGGCAAAAGAGGCCCAAAAAGCCAATTGGGAGAAGAATGCTTTAAAAAGCTGAATTTGCCAGATGCAAAAGAAATTTCAAAAACTCACTGAAGAGAATAACTCTTTCAAAATTAGATTGGAGCAATTGGAAGCTAATGACTGTATAAAAAATCAAGATACTATAAAACAGATCCAAATAAATGAAAAAAATAGAAGGCAATGAAAAATATCTCATTGGAAAAACCACTGACCTGGGAAATAGATTCAGGAGAGATTATTTAAAAATTATTGGACTACTATTGAAAACCATGATCCAAAAAAGAGCCTAGACACCATCTTTCAAGAAATTATCAAGCAAAATTGCCCTGATATTATAGAACTGGATGGCAAAATAGAAATTGAAAGAATTCAACAATCACCTCTTGAAAAAGATCCCCAAAAGAAAACACCTGGGAATATCATAATCAAATTCCAGAGTACCCAGGTCAATGAGAAAATACTGCAAGAAGTCAGGAAGAAACAATCTGAGCATTGTAGAAACACAATCAGGATAACACAAGACCTAGCAGCTTCTACATTAAGGGATTGAAGGGCTTGGAAAATCATATTCTGGAGGTCAAAGGAGCTAGTACTAAAACCAAGAATAACCCACCCAGCAAAACTGAGTATAATGCTATAGGGAAAAATATGGTCATTCAGTGAAATAGAGGATTTTCAAGCCTTCTTGATGAAAAAACCAGAGCTGAATAGAAAATTTGGCTTTCAAATACAAGAAGCAAGAGAAGCATGAGAAGGTAAACAGGAAAAATAAATCATAAGGAACTTATTAAAGTTTCACTATTTACATTCCTACATGGAAAAACAATAATTGTAACTCATAAGACATTTCTCAGTATAAAGATAGTTGAAGGGAATATATGTGTGTGTGTATATATATATATATATATATATATATATGTGTGTGTGTGTGTGTGTGTGTATAGGAGGATGTATGCATATATAAATATATATGTGTGTTGGCATTTTTATGTTCATGTATACATAGACAGAGGGCACAGGATGAGTTGAACATGAAGGGATGATATCTAAAAGATAAAATTAAGAGCTGAGAGAGGAATATATTGGGAGAAGGAGAAAGGGGGAGATAGATTAGGGTAAATTATCTCATATAAAAGAGGCAAGAGAAAACTGTTACAATAGAGGGGAAGAGCAGGAAGATAAAAGGTAATGGGACAACCTGATTCTCATTGAATTTGGCCTGAGGAGGGAATAACATACACACTCAATTGAGTATCTTACCCTACAGGAAAATAGGGAGGTAGGGGATAAGAAGGGGGAGGATAGAAGGGAGGGCAGATTGGGGGAGATGGTAGTTAGAAGCAAACATTTTTGAAAAGAGATATGGTCAAAGGAGAAAATAGATTAACTTGGGGGCAGGATAGGATGGAGAGAAATATAGTTAGTCTTTCACAACATGACTACTATGGAAGTGATGCAGGTAACTACACATGTACAATCTATATTGAATTACTTATCTTCCCAGTGGGGGTGGGTGAGAAGGGAAGAAGGGGGGGGGGAATCTGGAAATCGAAGTTTTAAAAACAAATGTTTAAAAATGTGTTTTGTTTTGTTTTTCACATGCAAATGGTAAATAAGATATACAGGTAATGGGGTATAGAAACCCATCTTGCCCTACTAGAAAGTTAGGGTGGTGAAGGGGGAGGATATAAGAGAGAACAGTTTGGGGGAAGGGGCATTCAGTAGGCTTGCTATTTTGGGTTGGGGGATAGAGGAAAGACACGGAGAGAAAAAATTGAAACTCAAAATTTTGTGGAAATAAATGTTGAAAACTAAAACTAAATAAATTTTAAAATCCCGTAATTTTAGAGAGGTTCTGTCCTATGGGCATGACTGACTCTAAGGAGTTAAAAATCTATATAAATAAATGAATAAATAAATAAATTTATGAAATTAGCATGGTTGTAAGGCTAATACTTTATAGACTTTAGAGTTCTATAAAAAGTGATTATAACTGTTACAATTGTAATCAATTAATTAATAAACACTAATAAATAATAAACATTAATTAATAAATAAGTGCCTACTATAAGTTAGGCAGTGTGCCACTTGCCATCAGTTGTATTTCAATTACACATTCATGAACTCTGAAATTTCTTTACCTGACAATATTTTTAAAAATTATTCTGCATTACAACTCCTAAGTCTTTTCTTTTTTCTTGCTTTTTTTTTTTTTTTGCTTTTTGGAGAGTAATTGGGGTTAAGTGACTTGCCCAAAGTCACAAGGCTCATAAGTGTGTCAGTTGTCTGAGGCCCGATTTGAACTCAGGTCCTCCTGACTCCAGGGCTGGTGCTCTATTGACTGTGCCACCTAGCTGCCCCTACTAACTCTTTTCTTCCTCCTCATTACAGCCTTCAGTCCCTCTGCTTCCCATTTCATTCCCAGACCATTACTCCATGTACTGATTACACTCTCTTCCTTTCCCAAGGCTTCAGAGTAGGCCCTTTTCTCTATATATAGTATTTTGTTTGGTGAACTCATCAGTTCCCATGGATTGAATTATTATTTCTATGTAGATCGTTTTTTGAAGTATTTATCTAGCCTTCATCTTTTCCTGACCTCCAGTCTGACATCTCCAAATGCCTGTTAGCTCAGAATTGATGGTGTAGACATTTTAAACGCAACATGTCCAAAATCAAAATTTCTTCCCCTTAATTCTCCCTTCAAACTAAGTTTCTTATTATCGTGAAAGATACCACTCTCTTTTCAGGCTCACAAAATTGGGCAACATCCTTGATCCCCTTACACTCTTTCTACCTCCCACCCATATCCAATCTGATGCCATGTCCCACAAATTTATTCTTGCAATATCTTTCCTATGTACCCATGCTCCTCTGCTACCTGTTCCTCTATTACCATCACCACAATGATGTAATGTAGGCCCACCTCGAGACTCTTTGTATTAGCCTCCTGTTTGGTATCCCTGACTCAAGTCTTTCCCTGCTCTGTTATATTCACCACTCACTTTTCAAAATGATCTTCCAAAAACTTAGGTCTGACTATGCCACTCTCATAGTCAATAAGTGTCTGTGGCTACCTATTATCTCCTGTTTGGCTTTTAAAGTCCTTTGTAATCTCCTGCCCTAAATCTAACCCTAAAGCAGATTGGGAAATTACTTAGCTCGGTAAAAGAGAAGCTTTAGAGGTGGAGCTTTGAGATTGGCATATTCAAAGCTCTCACTTTCAAAAAATCCACCAACACCCTTCTCCCTATCATTCCCCCACTGACAAGGCTATATTGTTAAAGGAATAGAAAATGATGAATGGGACACTCTCACCTGAGTGTTGTAACATTTTGAAAGTTTTTTGATTTGGGGAATATGTACAATCTCTTTCTCTATAATCCTGGTCTGTCCAGCCTGGCATTATAACGAAATCTAGAAAAGCAAACAAACAAAATATCTTCACGAATTTTAAGAATTAATCATTAAGAAGTTGGAAATAGGGGCGCCCAGGTAGCACAGCAAGTAAGAGCACGGGCTCCAGTGTTGAGAAGACCTGGAGATTGAATCCTGGGCTCAGATACTCAGCACCACACCCAGAAATAACTGGTCGTGCAACCTTGAGCAAGTTACTTAACCCCGATTTCTTAAAAAAAAAAAAAAAGTTGGAAATAGGGGCTGCCAGGTAGCACAGGGAGTAAGAGCACCATCCCCAGAGTTGGAATAACCTGGGATCAAATCCAGGTTCAAACACTTAGCACTCACCCAGAAACACCTGGCTGTGTAACCTTGAGCAAGTTACTTAACCTCAATTGCTTAGGCTAGGCCAGGTGGCTCAGTGAGTAAGAACACCAGCCGCAGAGGGATGGAACCTGGGCTCTGATATTTAGCACCACTCCCAGAAATAACTGGCTGTGTAACCTTGAGCGAGTTACTTAACCCCAACTGCTTAAAAATAAATAAATAAGTTGGAAATAAGACATTGGGATTGCTTAAAAGAAAAAAATACAAGTTTTTTTGATAGCTTGACCTGTTCCCTGAATTTGTAAAGGGAAAATTAACAGTGTTTGTGAAACACTTGTGATCAAAATGATATAATGATTGTAAAATATAATGACTGGTATATGTTGATATCTCTAAGTCATTTGATGTCATTTGATATTCATTGTTATGTTATTGCCATCTTTCTAAGATTGTAGTGTGTTTCTAAAAGTCTGTTTAGCTAGTGAACTTAAAAAAACATTTTGAAGTATGAATAGTATTACAGTAATTTTTAAAATCTGGATTTTGGATTTCATGTGTATTGGGTTTTTATGTTATAAAATTTGTTCATTTAAAACTTAGATCTGGGTTACAAACAGGCAATAATAATACTGCTGATATTTCATTTAAAATTTTGGCTATTATGGAAATATAATGATGAGATGAGTGATTCTCTGTACTAGGTGAATTGGAAATGTGTTTTGTAGAACTCTTATTGAGCAAATGACAATATATATTGGTATATTGGTGTTAATCTGAAGGTTTCCAGAATATAAATGGTAAAGCAAATTTTTGTTTGTATATGAAAATTTGAAAGCACATCCAGCTGATTTAAGGTCACCAGATTAGTAATTAATTGGTTACATTAGGGAAAGGAAATTGTTTTAGTCATTCAGTCCCTAAACAATGGACTTAAATTTCTGAGAAATTGCAAGTTCATGTACAACAGGTAGAAGGGATTTCTATCAATTGGGTATTTTTTACAAGTTTACATTTGAAAAGGAAAGATGGTAAATGGAATCTCTACATTTGTGAGACCTGGTAAATCTTTATTGCTGATTGCAGCCCATAAGAATATAAAATGCTCTAAACTGTGAGTGGTGAAATTTGCTGTTTAAGGTGATTTTTTTCCTTCTTTAGCAAATTTCCTATGATCAGAGCACGGTCAGTAAAAAAAAAAAATATGAGCTCTTTTGTGTCAGCTTATGGGAAAATCTAATATTTTTCATCTAGAATTAGAACATGTGCAGTAAGTTATGCAAACTGCTTAAGATCACTAACGGTTTTGAAATAACTTTCTTCATAAAGGTTTAATGAGATTGAAAAGAAGAAGAGATCTTGCTGTTTTGATCTGAACTTGTAGTTATTTCATGCTCTAAGCAAAAGTTAACACTTGTAACTGACTATGTATGTTAATTTCTGAAGTATTTCTTTCTTCCAGAGTGAATATAATCAGAGGATAAGCAAACTTTGTGAAACAAGAATGTATGTATACTATTCAGCTGTGAGGTTTAAGTCAGGAACCTCTATTATTTAAGGCAGTATAGATGTGTAGTAAAAGAATAATAACTTATGAAGTATCTTGTTTGAGTAGTTTGTAGAAATATAAAGCAAAGTGAAATAGTCTGAGTAATGGATTATACTAACCCATCCTCACCCCACTTCTGGTCACTTTCCCCCTACTCCTTTTTGGCCTTTGTTTAATCTCTTTGCCAGATTTGTTTCTTCTAGGCTCAGCACCCTTCACTTGCAGATGTCATCTCAGATTGAGTACCCACTGTCCTGAGACCATGGCCCATCACCCCCTGGACCTGGCTTCGCCCACTTTTTGAGCACTGGCTACAGACCCAGCCCCCTAAATGGTGGGAACCTATGAAACAGAGACAACTCTATGTCATCCCTCAGCATGAGGCCCAAATGATTTTGGGTCCCAGCTGTTTAAGGCGGGAATTATGGGGTGCTTGGAATGATAGGGTACTTGGGTGCCTGATACTTAGTTTAATCAAAGATACTTTAGTTAAGAGCAAAGAAAGATACCATTTTTAACACCAGGTTAATTCAAACTGTCTTTAAAGTCTATTTATGGAAAGCTGTTTCCAGATAGTTGATATCAGTTTTGGAAGTATGTTGAGAGAGCATGAGGAAGTTTTGGGAAGGCAGAAAGATTTATAACTTGAGTTTGTAATTAATAGTTCAATCAAATTTTAGATGGCCCTATCTGAAGATCACTAGTCCATATCTATTTGCTATTTGGTAATTTGGGGGACTAAATTTTTCTGTCATTCTGAGCCTTAATTACAGAAATCCATTGTCAAAAAGTCAATGATGGGATGGCAGAGACTGCGGGCTGCAAACTGTTCAAGGTGAATGTCTGTGCTTGGAAAAGTCTGGGGGCCACCTCAGACACTGCCCAGGTGGTATCTCTCTGACTTTATTTCCAATTGTGCCTTTTATTTCAGAAAAAGGAAATCCCCCCACCTATTTATGCCTAAGCCCCAATTAAAGCACCTGGTAACTATCTAAATTACTACCCAAAATGACTCATGCCTGGATCCAAATATGGCTAAGGAAGTTTACCTTCTGGCAAGGCTTATGACATTGTCCCTCTTTTTTCTATAGCAAATTTATTGAGAAGTAATTTTCAGGGCCAAATAAATGAATAAATATAAAGATAACATCCTTCAAAGAAGGAGATGATTAGTAATAAGGCAAAATGTAGTGAAATAGATGCCTAATTGACCAGCATAGTGAAGTTTGAGGAGAGCAACAGGCTCAGATTTAGATGATGCCTAGGATTAAATACAGATGTATAGAAATTGGCTTTAAAAATTTTCTATTATGTGAATTCATGCTTTGAGCATGTTTGGGAATAAGATCAGAGGTTTGGGTCTTGGATTTTAGCACAAGGATTGGATAATATAATGGTAAGGGTGAAGCGAATGTTACTTTGCTAAAGCATCTGTCTGTTATTTTACAAAGGGCAGATGAAATAATTTTTTAAAAAGATTTTCATATTTTAAAAGATTCCTATCCCAGGTACAGGATTTAGGAAAGGTGGAAATAACATAGAATAAATAAACTGAAAATTCTCTGTAGTTTCAAAATATGGAACTAATCTTAAGTTATTGTGTTAATTTATATTACATCAGGATTATCTGGTTACCCCTAGATCTGAACTGAGAAGCAGAACTTTTTAAATTCTATAACTACACGAGGCATCTGGGATTCAAAAGTCTTGTTGAAATGAAATAGGTCACTGGTATACAAGGAACTGTACATTAATTATGATTCTTGTATAGTTTATATGTAACTTTTCTTGGTTATCTTGGTGACATGTAATTGTGTACCTGACAATGTAATCATTTCATTTTGTAAAATTGTGAGAAAAACTTCATTGTATCGATTGAGTCTAGCCCTGTGTGGCTAAGAAAACTGAACTATTTGTTTGAACCTAGTCATGCACAGCTAGAAAACTGGACTTTTATATGTAAAATCGTGTTTCTGGGAGCTCTTGTCAGATTTGGCTGGCTGTGCTAATTTGTACATATTGTACATTTGAACTCTAGTCATCTAAAGATTACCCCCCTGAGCCATGGGATCCAAAAAAACCATCAGATGCAGACAGCTTTCCCAAGAGTCCGGACCTGGCCTATACTGGGACAGCTTCTTTCCTGGGGAAATACACCAGAGGACCAATGGAAAAACCTGACCAACTCAGGACCCTACCTCATTAATCATTTTCTCTGTTAAATTGCTAATTGTTATGGATTCTCACTACCAGCCCTTGGGAACAGAACTGACTGACCTGTAGGATTTGGCCTGGCAGTGTCAAGGATTTGACACATGCACAAAAGAAGTGGGAAATATTGTACATGGCTACCTTCTTTTCCCATCCCCCAACTTCAGCCCTCCCTCAGGAAAGTGAGCAGACTGCTGGGTCAGTTCTACCCTCCTCCAACAGATGTCTGCCTCTAACCAGTCAGCTAACCTCCACAGAGATGGGTGGGCTTCCGGGTAAGGGAGACTTGGTGCCGATGGAAATTTCAAGGTATGTACTGACCAATCACTGTTCTTGGCCTCTGCAAGTTTCTGTTTGTGTAGTATCTAACTGTTGGCCTTGTGGCCAAGTGGTATTCCTTTAAAAGCCGACACATTGTCCGTACAGACTCACTGTTTGATTTGGGCCTGGCCCCAAACAGTCCTGAGGAAAATAAAATCCACTTCCAAATTAAAATAAAATAAAGTACTTCTTAACTTCACACCCTCCTAAACTTTCCATTCTTCTTCCACCTTTCTCCCCATTAATCATTCTTCTATCCAGTGACACTGGCCTCCTCTCCCCTCCTTGCACAAGACAGTCCATCTTGAAACACCATGAATTTTCACTGATTCTCCCATATTCCTGGAATTCTTTTAGCTTGTCTCTGCCTCCTGACTTCCCTGCCTTCTTTCAAATCTCAGTTAAAATTTTAGCTTTCTCAAGAAGCCTTTATTTATTTCTCATGCCTTACTATTTCCATTTTATCCTGTCTATATCTTGTTTGTACGTAGTTCTGCCTATATTGTCTCCTCCACTAGATGGTAAGCTCCCAGGGACAGAGATTGTTTTACATTTATTTCTATCTCCAGCTCTTAGCACAATTAATTCTTGTTGACTTGTTGACCACTCATGCTCTCATTTTTAGATTTTTTTTTTTGTCCCAGGGCATGGAAGAGGCAGGCTTATGCATGCTTCATCAATTCCAGAGGGTTATTCATGAACAATATCCATCAACTCCAACTCCTATGTTCAGGAGAAGGGATTGTAAATTTCCTTAAACAATGGAAATTTCAGTGATCTTGGAATAGAGCTTTCTATCCAGGGAAAAGAGAATTCTTGGATGTTACTTCATCAGTAATCCCAAATTTGAGCATTCCCAAGTTAAAGAATTCAGGGGTCTGGCCTTTTAAACAAAGAAGAGAATTTCCTAATACAGCATTCCCTTAGAGAAAGAAGAAGGTTGTTCACAAACTTGCTAGGGGCTTCATACTTCAAAAACAAAGTCATTGAGTTCCTTAGACAATAGAGATATAATGGCATGGAGATTGCTTGCTTGTCAGCCCCCAAATTACATATGCTCTTGGAAGACTCTAAACCACAGCATACACCTATTTAAAGGCTGTTTACCACTGTGAAATAAGAGGGATTCAATAGAATGTCAAAACATTGCCCTGATAGCAAACCCAGTTTTTGTTATAGTCTAGAGGGAGATGGTGGGTTATCTAAGGGCTTTCTGTGTTTTCTATATCTATTCTGAACTCCTTTGATACTGTGTCTACAGTATTTTCTTGTAGGTGAAATAAAGACTGTCCTATACTTGATTTGCATTCACAATTTTGAAAACTCTTATAGGAATTTGGGATACCATTGACCGCAATTGGACAAATCTAATCATAAGCTACCAGTCTCTTTGGGATTTTTCTTGGATTAACTCCAGATAGAGACAATAAGTCAGAAAAAGAACATATCCCTCTTGGAGTAAAGTCAGCACCCAGGATCAGGCCTGGTTATTCCTGGTATGTTCCTTCTTCAACTTCACTTTTTTAGAATCTATAGCTCTGTTTAAGGTTCACCTTAAGAACAAGGTGCTAAACAAAACTTTTTTGGATATTTCCAGTTCTGATGCTCTATCTCTACCCACTCCTTGCTCCCATATCTAACTCTTTTATGTTTACTCCGGATATATCTCTGCTTGCTTATTGGTGTCCATGTCTCCCCTCACCACCACACACTAATACAATCTAAGTACCTTGAGTGCAGGTATTGCTGTGTTTTCTCTTTTTAGCCAAGAATGTAGTTCAGTATCTAGCATTTCAGTAGATATTTAATAACAAATATTCGATCAATTAAAATAAATAAGGATAGATACACTATCTATAATAGTTTAAACTAAATTCCTATTGTTTCCATCTTTAAAAAAATATTATTAATTACTTAATTATTATTAATCTCCTTAATCTGTATAATTGTTATGTTCCTTTTATTTATAAAATTTTTTCCTGCACTTTCTCTAATGGAATTAAATATTACAGTAGAAATAGAACTAAACCGTGACTCAGGCATCCTCAGTTCTAAAATCAGAATTACCATTACATAAGTTACCTCAGTCTATGGGCTTCACTCACTGATTAAAAGTGTTTAATGAGAAAAATCACTAACATCTCTTCCCATTCTATTAGTCTATGACTCCAGCTGTCAAGTGAGTCATTGATCAAAAGCTTTGATATTAAAGATTGGATGTCATTAATTATAAATCATTAGAATAGTGTATATGGCTGACCTTCCAATCAGTCATGACCACATTTGATCTTTGGGACCAGGGGTGTGCTGAAGCCTGTTCCACCCTTCCCATAAGAGCCAAATTGTTAACTTTCCAGTGTGACCTTTCACACCTTAGAAATTGGCAAATGCTACAAATCAGGGCTTGATTTATTATTTTGTTGACTGTCTAGACTTAAGAAAGTGATAGGGAAAATGTTAATAATGCAGATTAAACTTAACAGTGTTCTCTACCTTTTTAGAGAGTTGCTTGTTAAGTATTTACTACCATACTTAGGCTGTTTCGTCATTTTTGAGTTGCACCTGAGCCTTCTTGACCCCATTTGGGGTTTTCTTGGCAGAGATACTGGAGTGGTTTGTCATGTCCTTCTCCAGCTCATTTTACAGATGAGGAAATTGAGGCAGAGTGAAGTTAATCGCCCAGGGTCACACATCTCATATGTGTCTGAGGTCAGATTTGAACTCAGATAGAGGAGTCTTCCTGACTCTAGGCCCAGTGCTCTAGTTAGACCTATTTCTACTTTATTTTACCAAAAAAAAAACCGCCATGGTATCCACAAGGAGAAGCGTCGCTGCTGCCATTGTACTCATGCTGGTTAATAACCATCTTTGGAATACCATATTCAGTTGTTCAGAGCACATTTTAGGAAAGGAGTCATTTGAATACTGGGTTGTATTCAAAAAAGAATGACTGGGATGAGAAGGCAATGGCGTCCATGCTACACAGGGACCAGTTGAAGGAACTGGGTTTTCGGCCCAACTTGAGTAGACTTAGGGGACATGGTAGGTGCCAGTAAATGTCTGAAGACTTGTCATGTGAAAGATAAATTAAATTTATTCTGCTTTGCTCTCAGGGGAAAAGAATGAATAATTGGATGGATACAGATGAGGGACAGATTTTGACTTTGCATAAAGAATAATAAATCCTAACAATTAGGATTATCTTATAGTGGAATGGCTTCCTTGGAAGGTAGTCAGTCCCGCTTTCACTGAAGGTCCTCAAGTTTAGGTTGGAGGACCCCTGGCTAGGGATGTTGTAAGGTGGCTTCATTTTCAGGTGCTGTTTGATTAAGATAACCTCTGAGATTACACCGAACTTCTCAGTTTATGATTAAGCAATGATGTTGTAAATATTCTGACAATCAGGTTTTATTGATCGTGTTGCTTTGTTTCTTTATCCAGACCTGTGTTTTCACTGGCGTGGGAAAATTCCAGGGTGGAAACTCCTTGCACTCATATAGATTGTCAATTTCTCTTTTATTTTTGGCCTTGGAGATTTGCATGCGAATACAAGGGGGTTAAGTGATTCACCCAGGCTTACACAATTAGTATGTGTCCCTGAGGATCTGAATTCCAGTCCCTTCAATGCTAGTGCCTTCATTCTGGGATTATCTCTAATTTATCACTTATGTATTTTGTGTGTGTATATGTATATGTATGTGCATATATGCATATGTGTGCATATACACACATGTGTGTACATATACGTGTGTGTTGGTGTTGTCTCCTCCATTAGACTAGGCACTCCCTGAGAGCAGGAACTCTGATTTTCTTTTCTCTGTATTGCTCTCACTTTGCTCGGTGCCTGGTACATAGTAGGCTCTTTAAAAATGCCCATTGACTTGACTTCTTATTCTAAGGAGGGAACCTATTCACTTATTTCAATTAGTGCGGGGATAAAAAAATCTTTATTTGAAAATTCTGTTCATCAAAGAATAATGAAGGAAAACAAACTGGAGCCTGGGAAACTTGATTCATTTCATTTGAAATAAAATTTAAAATGCAAACTAAAAGTAAAGCCAATCATTTGAAAAAATTCCTTAGGCTTTAATAAAATTAATTGTTATTAGAAAGAAGGAAGTTTCTTTTTGGTTCATTTCCATTTGGCCCTAAGTTACTTCAATAGCAGAGTAAATAATTTTTTCAGTCCTGCTCATCATGTGTACTATTACTAGCTGAGTACACAGGGAAAGTGACTTAACCTCTCTGTGCCTCAGTTTACTCATCTAGAAAACGAGAGACTTGATCTCCTTAGCCCCTAAGGACCCCTCCAACTCTCAATCTATGATTCTATGAAAAATCTCCAACCTCAGAGGACGAAAGGCACTGAAAGCTGTATCTGATTCAACTGCTTGATTTTAACTATAAGACAACTTAATCCCAGCGTGGAGAATAACTTGTTCAAGGTCACATAGACTGCTGGCAACAGAGCCAGACAGGACTCTCAGTCTGGGATTCGATCTTCCCACCATACTGTGAAATAAACTGAACAATGGTACAGTCATTCTTGATAGCTGTTAGCTTTTATACCTGGAGAAAGGGGACTCTCAACTCTCCCACTTGTACTTACTGTAACTGAGGGCGAGTTACTTAACTAACCCCTTTATGTTTCAGATGAGAAGGTTAGACTAGATAATAATAAAAATGATAACAATAATAAACAATAGCTAACATTTATGTAGCACTTACTACATACCAGACACTCTCCTAAGTGCTTTATAATTATTATTTCATTTGCTCCTCAGACTCAGTCTACCATCCCAAAGACACACAAGCATTAGAGGGTCTTGCTTTTGCAATGATGTTACATATGGTAAAGTCTCCATTTTTCTGTTGACCTCCAATCTCAAGTCTACAAGTCTATCAGACACCTCAAACTGGAAGTCCCATAGCCATATTAAATTCAATGTATTGAAAACTGAAAACATTAAAATCATGATCTTTCTCCCAAAACTCTTCTTTCCAATTTCCGTTTTATTGCTGATTGAACCATCATTCTCCTAGTCTAGAAATCTAGGTGTTATCCTCAATGACTCATTCTCTCTCACCAACACCTCCTTTAGCTCCCCACAGAATTTGTTGTCAAGGGCTGTCAATTTTACTTTAATAACATTTCTCTTATGTTCTCACATCTTTCCTCTGAAACTGCCGCCTCACTAATTTAGGACCTCATTACCTTGGGTCTGGACTATCAGAGTAGCCTGCTCCTTGGTCTCCCAACCATGTCTTCCCCCATTCCAGTACATCCTCTACTCAGCTATCAAAGTTATCTTCCTAAAATACATGTCTGATCATGTTACCCCCTTGAATCAGTAAAATCTGCTAGTGCCCCAACACCTCTAGGTTCAATTATAAACTCTTCTATTTGCATTCAAAGCCCTTCACAACTGTGTATGTATGCCCTACCTACTTTTCAGTCTTCTTAGATTTTCCACTACCCCTTCTCCCATCCTTCAAGATACCCAGTCTTCCTACTCCAGGCATTTTTACTGACTAAACCACATCTGGAATTCTTTCCTTTCTCATTTCTGCCTCCTGGCTTCTTTCAAGTCCCAGCTAAAATCCCACCTTCTAAGAAAGATTTCCCATTCCTCCTTAATTCTATCATCTTCCATTTAGCCCATTTTTAGCTTCTTTGTACAAAGATATTTGAACAATATCTCCTCATTAGTCTATGAGCTCCTTGAGAGCACAGACTCTCTTGCTTTTTATATCCCCAACCCTTAGAATACTATGCCAAGAATGCCAAGTATATATTTGGCACATAGTAGGAAATTAAGGGATATTTACTGATTGACTGAGTCAGTAATGAGAGTGACAGTAATAGACCAAAATAAGAAGACATTTCTATGCCATTTTAAAGGTAATAGAAGCAAAGTAACTTAATTACAATCAACAGAGTTAGTAGAGTCAAAGACAGATTTGTAATCCAGGTGTCTTCATTTCAATTCCAATGTGGTTTCCATCACAATTTATTCACAGATAATATTTATAATTTAGATACCTTGAAAGGGGGAGCATTAAAAATAATAAAAACATTATTTTTGGGGGGGATTTCCTGAGATGTAAAGTAAGATGAGATATTGGTAGTAATATATAACTGCTAGTCATAGATTTATAGATGCAATTATCAAACTTTGCAGTGTTAGGACCTTTTTATACTCTTAAAAATTATTGAGGACCCAAATTTTTTGTTTTTGTTGGTTATATCTACTAATATTTACTGTATTGGAAATTAAAACTGACAAAATGTTCAAATATTTCTTTCATAATTCATTCAAAATAACAAAAAGTCTATTACATGTTAATGAAAAGAACAGATTTTTATAAAAGAATCATGTTTTCAAAACAAAAAAATTAGATTTTGTTTTACATTTTTGCAAATCTCTCTAATACCTGACTTAATAAAACAGATTTTCTTTTCTGCTACTGCATTAATTATGTTCTGATATGTTGTTTTGCTTGATCTGTATAAAGAAGGTCCAACCTTACTCATATATGCTGTCAGATAAGAAATTTTAACAGGCAAATAATCTCTATATTAATATATTCTTGTAATTTTAGTATATTCATGATAACAGTTTTGATCTTACAGAAACCTCAAAACATCTTGGGGACTACCAGACCATACTTTTATAACCACTGATTCATATGATCATTTATCTAGAGGTATAATTAACCTCAGAAGCCATGTAGATTAAGAATTATTTGAAACTAGATCTTTTGAGTATAGAGAAATCGGAATCTCTCATTTTACAAATGAGATAATTGAGCCAGAGGAAAGGACTTGGGCAGAGAGTGAATGCCAGAGCTTAGATTTGAACCATTGTCTTCTAAATTAAAATAAATGCTCTTTCTACTCCACCATGCCTTTTTTGGAGGGGTGGGGGTTGAGGTATAAAGGAGGAGAGGGACCTTTGATTTCACCAATGTGGAGAGCTCCTAGATGTGAAAATGCCTCTCCCAGACTCAGGTCAGTCATTTGGCTTGAATTTGTGGTCCCAGAGAGCTGTCTTGGGCCCTGATAAGTTAACCAATTTGCCCATGGGCCCACAGTCAGTATATCTCAGAAGTAGGACTTGAACCAGGGTGGACTGAAGGGCTGACTTACTCTCTGTGACATCAAGTTGCCTCCCTGTTCCAGTTCTGATTCTGATTATAACAAAGTTGCTCATTGTGCTGTCTGATGATAAATGAGCAGAACAATTTAAAATAATCAGCACTCCTGGGTCCTCAAGAAGCCCCCTTAGGGCAGGTTCCTCCACAAAATCAAAAAGCTTTTATTACTGTGAGTCATTTCCCAATGCATTCTCTAGCTTAGATAATTGATAACTCTAGAGGAGCTCAGTCTCCCCTTAATAGTTAGCTGGGTTAGGATGGCTCTGCCCAACCAAAAAGCCAGATGTCTTTTTAATGTGAAATTCCCAACATGACTCAGGGACCTTTCAGAAATTGAATGCAAATGACATAGGATGAATTTTTCTGAAAGGTTTTGTGATTAATTAAAAAAAAAAAAAGCACAGAAATAGCGCCTTATTATCATCCCTATATTGCTTATTAGGGATAGGCAAACTGGTCCTATCTAAGTCCAATCTGAGTGGATGGTGTCTAGGAAAGTCAAAGAGCTCTTACTAGAAGTTACAAGGCTACAAGGAATAAAATTGCCAGTGTCTGAAGGAAGTAGGGGTCCAGGTAGAGAGAGTTGGCTGCAGATGGATTAGCTTCCCTGATTTTCAGATCTCAGAATGAAGATGAGAAAATTTTAGATTTTTTTGTGCTATAAATGGAATCAATTGATGGAATCAGAATCAATAAACTCAGGAGCTTCTTTCAAGACTAAGCTCAAATTCCACCTAAAATAAGTTTTTCCTAATTCCTCCCTACTGCTAGTGTCTTCCTGCTGAGTTCATCTATTTACACTATATGTGCTTATGTATGTATATAAGTATATATGTATATGTATAAAAATACACCCATATTCTACATATATACACACACATATGTATACAGTATATATATATATATATATACTATATTCCCTAAGGAGAGAAGGGAAGAGAGAAAGAGAGACAGAGAGAGACAGAGACAGAGAGACAGAGACAGAGAGAGACAGAGAGATAATACCTATATAGTTGTTTACATGCTTTCTCACCTATGAAAACAGGAGATCCTTGAGGAACTGATTTTTAAAAATTTATTTGTTTTTGTCTTTTCTGTGTCTCCAAAGCTTAACATAGTGTCTGCTCCATAATAAGCACTTAATAAATGCTTGTTGACTGATGGACTAAGAATTAATATAACTTTACAGTTGTAAAGAATCTCAAAGTTCAAACCACACCCAAGGCAAAACTGCTGCTACCATATACCTAGTAGGTATACATGTGACATATGCTTGAAGCTAAAAGCTTCCAGATGAATGACATCCCTTGAGACATCCCAGAGAAGATTCTCTCCTTGGACATCTTGTTTGTCCTTCATTTTCAAAGAGGACCATTGTATCAGAAAAGAGATGGCAAAACTTCCAAGTGAATTGGATTTCAGTGAGGCAGGTCTGTGCAAAGCCATCAGTTTCACTCTCTCCTGAGTCATCAGGGTCCAGTGGCAAGATATATATCAGAACTACTAGATATGGCCTGGATACAGTGGGAGGCCTTGACCTTTTTGAGCTAAGGTCTTTCCTGGGTCTCAGTCTGTCTGAGGCAACACCCATTCTGTGACTAAGTTTATGTAAAAATGAGGCAAAAATGGCCTCTTTTACCTATCAAAAAGGAAAACTATTACACCCTATAGGTATAACCTAAATAATGTCCCTTATGTATATGAAGTGAAGGTAATGAATGGGTTTAGATCTATAATAAGATAATAGGAATTCAATCAGAAGGATAGAATGGCTGAAGAACTATGAACAGAGGTTTGCAATCTTGTGCAGGAGGCAGTAACACAAAACATTCCAAAGAAAAAGAAGAGTAAAGGAAGCAAAATGGTTAGCTGATGGGACTTTTCAGATAGCTGGGGAAAGCAGGAAAGCAAAAGAGAAAGAGAAAGGGAAAGATATACCCTACTGAAGGCAGAATTCCAGGGAACAGCAAGGAGAGATTAAAAAGGTTTTCTTAAATGAGCAAAGCAAAGAAATAGAAGAAAGCAATATAAGGGGAAAGAGAAAAGATCTTTTCAAGAGAATCAGAGATATCAATGAAATCTGTCATAAAAAAATTGGCATGATAAAAGACAAAAATGGTAAGGACATAACAAAAGCCAACGGGATTAAGAATGGTGGTCTGCGTAGAGTGGAAACTTAATTAAAATTTTTATTTGTTTTCTTTTGGAGGCAGGAGCTTAATTTCAATCAATCCACATGGATTTATCATGTCTACTATGTGTCAAACACTGTGCATGCCACTGGGGAGAGAGTCACTTTTGCTGGATCAAAGAGAATAAGGACCTAATGACCAAAGAGATTGGAAATACAGGTATGTTGCAGGATGTAAAAGGTTTGAAAAGCTAAACAGAGGAGTTTATATTTTCTCCTAGAGCCAATAGGAAGGCACAAGGAAGTCATTCAGTTTTTGGAAATTTTGAATTGACAGGAAATATAGGGCATCTGTACTTTTCACACGTGTTCCTTGCAGTGGATTGAGTGGGGAAGGCACATGGTCAAATCTTTGCTGCAGGAAAATGACTTTTGTAGTAGTGCATGGGATTGACCTGACTGATGTAATAACTTAGGCCAGTGGGAATGAGGACCTCAACTATGGCAGAAGTTGTGTGAGAGGGGAGAATCAGTTAGATCTCAGAGATGTTGTGAAGATAGAAATGCGAATATTTGCCAACTGATTTAATCTATTGGATGAAGGTTAATTAAGAGTCAAGGAAAATGCTAAAGTTACAAACCTAGAATACTGGAAAAATGGTAAAGACTTTGGTAGAGGTAGATATCTTTTGGAAGGCAGGGAGGAGAATTTTTGGGGAAAAACTGTGTCTGTTTAGGGTATGTTAAGTTTGTGATGTATTGAGGATATTCAATCTGAAATATTGAGTCCAAAAAGTAGTATATGAGTAAAGGTAAGGGGTAAAGCTGGGGCTGGAAAGAGAACCCTAAGAGGCATCTGCATAGAGATAATAGTTAAAAGGGGAGAATTGATGAGGTTATCAAGAGACAGGGAGAAGACAAGAGGGCTCAGGACAGAATTTATGCATAATTTAAGACAATTAAATTCAAGAACATTTATTAAATACCTACTATGAGTAAGGTACTATGCTAAGGTGCTGATAACACAAAACCAAAAAGGAAATAGTCCCTGATCTGAAGTAGCTTACAATGGACAGTAGGCCATAAGCTTCTTGAAGTCTGGAACTATTTCTTTCTGATGGTGGAATAAGATCTACTAGGGCATGTATTTGCCCATATCACATGAGTTGAGTCTGGGATCAGGTCTGCTTCCCTTGGTCATTTCCAGCATGCTTTGACCTTATTAAAACACTCTTTCCCCTAAGCAACATTTCCCTCCATCACATCAGAAGCACAGTTTCTTGTCCTTTGGCAATGGCATTTTTCATATGCCCAAGAAATTGAAAAGCATGCCGCTTCCAGCCAAAATGGAAAGGCTCATTAAGAGACTGCATTAGAGCTAGTAAGTCATACTTTGCATCCATACTGTGCCACAAATATAATTAGGAGATATTGAACTTTCATTAGTTAGGGATGCCAGGCACCCTTTAATTGTCATTATTTAAAATTTTTGCTGACTGTAATAGCCTCATGAGATAGACATCTCATTTCTATGACAGCCCCAGGGGACATCAGTGATGTAATTTTATTTCTCCCTACTTGAATCTGGCCCAGGATATTATTCAACATTCAACCTGTCCCTGACTTTTATTGCTAACTTCAGTCAAATATGCAGCAATCCAGCTTTCCTGGTTTAAAATACATTTGTATAAATTCAAAGTTTAATGAAGAGCTGACACAATTATCCAGGCACTTCAATTTTTTTTTTTTAAGTGGACAATGATATGAGCACCCTTCCCATTGTTTAACAAAATTTCTTGGGGGAAAGTTGTCATATTTGGATAAACTTTAATTTTTCAATTTCCATCCTAGTTATTCATTTATTAAAACTTAATATCTAGGGGCGGCCAGGTAGCACAGTGAGTCAGAGCACCGGCTCTAGTGTCTGGATGACCTGGAGATCGAATCCCGGGCTCAGACACTTAGCACCCACCCAGAAACACCTGGCCTTGTAACCTTGAGCAAGTTACTTAACCCCGATTGCTTAAAAAAATAATAATAAATTAGTATCTATTAAATAAATTTATTTTACTCAGTCTAAAAATTTCCTACATGAGACAACATCAATATAGGTGTATAATAATCATTTAAAATTTGGTGGCAAATATATTAATATGCAATTAATAAAATAATATGGTTTTACTATGTGTTGGATGGGCATGATAGTCTATTTCTGCTTCTTACATTTGATTCTAGAGAATAAAATTAAGCTTAATGGGTAAATATTTCAAGTTTTCTAATTCTAAAAAATGAAATTTGTGGTGGTGAGCATCATGTCATTGGAGGTGTTGAAACAGAGTTATGCATAACAATTTATCAGATTGCTATTTATATTCTTTGTTTTTCATTCTTAAAGAGGACCCATGACATCAGGAGGGTGATGTTTTGACTTGAAAGTGAATTGGATTTAAGTGAGGCAGAGCTGAGAAGGTCATCAGCTTCCCTCCCTTTTCCAGAGTCATCTGAATTTGGTGGCAAGACATAGAGCAGGATGAATTGCAATCACCCAGTGTGCAGTGGGAGACCTTGGCCTTTTTAAGCTAAGGTCTTTCCTGGTTCTCAATTTGTTCAAGGCAACACCCATTCAGTGATTAAGGCTAGGTAAGAAGGAAGACAAAAGATGTCCTAGTTTGGCTTTCCAAAATCTTAACAACTTACCAAGAATGATACTGAAGAGAGTTTCACATAGATCATAAGATCAGAGAGGGTCAAAGTTTTACAGCTAGAATGGACCTCAGAAGCCACCTAGTACAATTCCCTCATTTTAGAGATGAGGAAGCTGAAGCCTAGCAAAATTAAGGTCCTAACTTGGTAAAGTCAGAGGTGGGGCTTGAAACCAGGTCCTCTACTTCCAGTCAGCACTTTCCCCACCCTGTATAAGGAAGTTTTCTTAAAACTATTCAACAAGGAAATATAGGATGAAAGAGGTTAAGTGATTTGCTCAGGGTCAATAGTTTATATATATATAAAATAGTCAGAGGTAATGGAACCCAAGTCTTTTTTTTTTCCTGAAGTGTCAGGCTTAGTACTCTTTGCCCTATATCTTCCCCTACCCCCCCATGCCACCACCCTGATCTCCTTGCATGTGTTTTCAGTAGCCTTTTTGCCTTTATTGGTTGCTGTATATGCTAAGTAAATAAGCAGTTTAGGAGACAAATAAAATAGTATAAAAAATGCTAACTTAATCTCATGTCCTGAAGATGCAGCCTAAGATCTGTTCCCCTTCTCTCTGCCCCCCCCCACATGTACATTCCACAACCCTTCTAGCACAAATGGAGGACTAAATCAAATACAGAACAGGCATTTGCATGTGAAAGATTCAGCAGTTTCAAGGGCCTTCCCTTTACAAAGCAAACTCTCTGATTTGATGCCAGGGAAGAGAGTGAGAAGATCCAGTGGCATCTTCATTGAAGGGTTGACAGCCATTCGTTCCCTCCAGCCCTTCTCAAAAATTGGCTTCATGCCCTTCTGGGCTCCCTCCTCTATGAATTTGCATCCAGATGAAAATATGTTCATGCAGTGCAGACTCAAAGAGGTTGATGACTTATGAGGGAGAACATTGGCATTGGGAATTGCATGCCTTTGCTCTGTTTCAACTAGTTGAATGTGACAAAAGATTACCAAATCTGCTTCTCAGATGAGACGTAAGAGGTGAGGTGCATTTTGGTTTATTATTGTTGTTGTTACTACTACTACCTACATAGAACTACTCTTGGAACTGGTGGACCCTGGGAAGTTCTCCCTCTCACTAAAGGATTCCTCTTAGCTCTTGCATTATATGTGCAGAATGTCTTCATCCCTAGGAAAGCCTGTCCTCTGAAAGGAGATGCTAGGATCTTTTTCTCTATTATCCTGGATCTTTTATGTCTCCATCTTGGAGTCCTAGGGAAAATCACATAAAGTTTAGGTTTGACTCATGTCTTTTGTCTCCCCCAAAAAAGTCTGTAGAAAGCTGCCCAATGTACAGTGTAAAACAAGTATAGAGAAACTATTTCTTCAATACAAAAAGGAAAAGAAAGAGTAACAGGAAGGAAGAAAGGAAGGAAGGAAGGAAGGAAGGAAGGAAGGAAGGAAGGAAGGAAGGAAGGAAGGAAGGAAGGAAGGAAGGAAGGAAGGAAGGAAGGAAAGAAGGAAAAGGAAGAATGCATAGCATAGCATAGCAGAGGGAAACACAGAGAAGTTTACAGGATGATGACACTTTTAAAAGTCTATGGAGTGGGGGGTTCTTCCTGCCTCAGTTGCCAATTCTTTTCAAAGCAGCTCATTCAGTTGCTGCCTTTATTAAAACCAAGAAAACGTGGAAGGTGAATTGTGTCATCCATAAAAACCAAGGGCCACCAGGAAGGACCAGGACAAATATGTCACCAGAAAGGCTTCAATTCCCAGGACTATGCAAAGGGCATGCCCTAGCAGTAGCCAATGCAGGGTGGGGATCTCTGATTGTACCCACTGTATTATGAACTTAAAGTTTAACAACTATGACCTTTTCAATTCACAAAGAATGGAAAGAAGGTTGTATGATAAATTATAAACTTTTACTATTCACAATTTGTTTTGTAAAAAGATTATATATTACATGTATTAGGATAGAAACAAACTGTCTTAACTATGACCTTTTTTGAGATAGAGTCTGTTTGCTTGTGCGTGTATGTGTGTGCAGCTGTGTGAAGTCCACTCATACTACAGGTGTAACGGTAAATGTTTAACAACCAGCTTTTTTTTTTAGGGGGCAGGGAGAGGAATACACACATGTGTATATGTAAATATGTGTTTGTGTGCTTGCATATATGTATACTTTTGGGTTTATTCTGCATTAACATTTTCTTCATCACTTTTTAAAAATCTAGACAATAAGAAAAAGAAAATTGTATTGTTTCCTGATTTCCCAGGTATATATGTCATGTTGAATTTTTTTTTCAAAGAAATGTAATTATTTGTCTTTATTAAAAGAAGGTCAAATACCATAAACCCTTGGTAGTTACATCAATATTTTTAGTTTACCTTGCCAGAAGATTTGCCTTACATAGGAATTGAACCAAAATAAAACAAGTGGTTTTCTTTGACACTTTGCTCCTTAAAAGAGACAGTGTGCAGAATGAGAAATAACAAAAGATTTGGAATCTGAACACCTTAGTTTGAAGTCCATTTCTTTTACCTACTAACTATGGGAACTTGAACCTGAGCATTGTAGTCTGTAAAATGGGTTCATGTTGAAAATTTAACACTTGCCAATTTAACAAAGGGCAGCTGGTTCCAATAAATCCTGATGATGATCATCCTCTCCTCTTCCTCCTCCTCCTCCTCTTCCTCCTCCTCCTCCTCCTCTCACTGTCCATAAATTGCCACTGGGAAAAAATATAATCCCTCCAAGTAGGGATAGTTAAGCAAATACATTGGCTCTGTTATCCTGTTCATCTAGCATGTTATCTTTCTGCCAAGAGAATGGAGGCAGCATAATTTATCCTGTCTTTTGATGATATTAATATGCATTCAATAAAATGTTTTAACTTTTTGATAGTTGGAACATGAGAGTTAAATTCCTGTGCTGCTTCATTGCTAAAGGCAGTAAGAGTGATTTGTCATTACTTTGATCACAGTTTTTAAATCTTTCAACATTTTTTTCCTTTATATTCTTGTGGTCATTGTTTAAATTGTCTTCCTGGTTCTGCTCCCTTCATTCTGCATCAACTCATCCAGGTCTTCACAGGGTTCCTTGAAATGACTGCTTTGATCATTGCTTGCCACATAATGATATTCCATCACATTCATGCACCATAATTTGCTCAACCTGAGCCTGGCTTTTCAAAAACATGGTAAATTTTGGGTTATGATTAAGAGTTATTTGAATTTGAATTAAATGCATTCTATGCAATCCATGCATTTGTTCATTCACACAATAAAAATGTATTAAGAATCTACAATTCAGGGTGGCTAGGTGGCACAGTAAGTAAAGTGTCAGCCCTGGAGACAGGAGGACCTGAGTTCGGTTCCAGCCTCAGACACTTAACACCCACACAAAGAAAAAAAAATAGCTGCGTAACCTTGGCCAAGTTACTTAACCCCAATTGCCCTCCAAAAGGTAAAAAAAAAAAAATCTGCGATGTGTAGGTACTAGGGATAGACACAGAAAATATATATACACACACAGGTGTGTATATGTATGTGTATAGACAGCTAGATATAGATATATTATTCATCTTATACATAAGCAACTGCATGTAAAAAGGCATGGAGGAAAGAATATCTATGGGAGATAGAGACAGAAGACTAATTTGTCTAGAAAGTAAAGTATAGGAGGAAGGGAAATATGAAATCATTCTCAGAAGATGGGCTAAAAGAATACTGTGAAGGGCTTTAAATGCCAAAACTAAAAGGCTTTGTTAGTTCATTTTTAAATTCTTGAGGTGTAGGGAGCCATTGACACTTCTGGAATGAGTTAGTGACATGAACAAAATTTCACCTTAGAAATAACGATTTTGGAAACAGAAGATAAATTGGAAGGTGAAGACATAAGTGGTTGGAAAATGAATTGAGACTATTGCAGCAGTCTAGGCAGAAGTGATAAGACAATGAGATCTAAGCCTGAAAAATTTCAAAGTGAGCTGAAATATTCTCAGTTAATCAATATCTGTTTCTGGCTTATCTTGATATGTTTTTGTTTTTAATACCTACTACCCCCCAAAAGGAAAATATGTTCTTTTGTACCCAAGGAAAACATGCATGTTATTTCAAACTATTGGTGAGCATTCACTGATTCAATTCATGCTTTTGTTTGTTTTCACATGACCTAATTTCCAGATCTATTTCTCCCCTTTCCTCCTCAGAGCATCACCCCTGTATAACAGAATAGCTAGTCCAGGAGAGCTGAGGCACCCTTTCCCATTAAAGGACCTCTAACACAAGGTTCACCTGGTTCAGACCTGGTTCAGTCCTGAGAAAAGCTGATCCAAAAATTACTCTCTTCTTGTATTCATTATCTCCTTAATCTACTGTAGAACTCCAAGGATAAGTTCTTAAACAAATTTCAGTTTGGGATCACGTCTAGAGACTCCAAGAAAGGAGTAACAGTATACATTCTAGAAAGGTCCTCAAGTACACAATGTACTTGGATAGGACAGCTATTGACTCCATTCTCCATGCAAGAAATGCTTTAAACACAAAGAATGAGCAAGCATTTATAATGGGGATCAGAAAAATGAAATACCATAAATTTCACAAGTTGAGTACCCACTAATTTGGAATTTGTGAAAATTATATACTGCTTTGTATAGTTAGCCTCATTCTTATATTTCTGACAGAAAAACCAGCAGCTTATACATAGAGATGATAGACACATTGATTTATTGACTTGTGACAATTCAAATAAGTATTATCTACTATGAACACAAGTGAACTCAACCCAAGAAAGGCAAACCCAAGCTTGGGGCTCCAAAACTGTCCAAGGTAGAGAAGCTAAGAGTAGAATGTAATCTCTTGAAAGCAAGAACTGTTTGTTTTTTTCTTTATTAGTCACAGACCAGCATGGTGCCTGGCACTTTTTATTCACATCTTTTTTTTTTTAATTATATATGTGATGACATTTATTGTGAGTTCCAAGGAAGAAATTTCTTCTACCAAATTGTAAATATAACTTCTTTGCATTTTATAATTTTAAATTTCCTTGCATATAATAGGTATTTAATAAATATTTTTGATTAGAGTTGAATAAATAGCCTTCTATGACTTTGTTCAGTGGAATGCATAAATCCATTAACAAGTTGTTGTGAAGAGAAGAAAGAAAGAAGGAAGGGAGGAAGGAAGGAAGGGAGGGAGGGAGGAAGGAAAGAAGTCAAGGGAAGAAGGAAGGAAGAAGGGAAGGAAAGAGGGAAGGAGAAACAAGGAAAGAAAGAATGAGAGACAGGAAGAAGGAAGGAAAGGAGGCATGAAGGAAGGGAGGAAGGAAGGAAGGAAGGAAGGAAGGAAGGAAGGAAGGAAGGAAGGAAGGAAGGAAGAAAGGAAGCAATGATGCAAAAAGATGAGCACTATCTATGCCTGTAAAGCCAACTTTCCCTGTGAGTCTGAGAACCACTCACTAGCTTAGACAATTTCTGGGATTAAGATCTCCTCCATGATCTCAAGAGCACCATTGATACACAATGTATATGCTGATTACTCATCATTTTTATTTCTTCATGAAAGCTGGCCCCTTGCTTCTATTAGTGAGTTATTGTGTGTTCTTTAAGGTAGTAAAAGTGTATTTGCTCTTTAAAAAAATAAAATTCTGTCATTCAAATGTTGCTCCCTTTCTTTCTGACTTTCCTTCCAATTATTCTGCATTGTGTGAATTTTACTGTTACTGATACTTGGGAATCATTAGCAAGTTCCTCATCTCTGCCTCCCAGATTCCCTGGCTTCCTTCACGTCTCAGCTAAAGCTTGATCTTTCACAAGAAGACTTGCTCAGTGTTCCTCAATCCTGGTACTTTCCCTATAAGGCTTCCCCAATTTACCCTGCTCATATCTCATTTGCTTTTAGATGTTTGCGTGCAGTCTTTCCCATTAGAATGTGAACTCTGGAGATAAGGAACTGTCTATTATTTTTCTTTGTATTTTCATTGCTTAATACAGTACCTAGCACATAGTAGGTGCTTTATAAAGTTGATTGACTGAAGTTCTTTTCTTCTAAAGAATACAATATAATATAGCAGAATAAACAATACAATACACATTGATTGAGCTTCTACTTTGTGCTAGGTGCCGGGAATACAAGGACAAAACAAAATATTGCCTGCCTTTAAGGAGTTTATATTCCATTTCCAAATTTGTATAGACTACCTTCCCTAACTCAAATGTTCATTGTCTTTACCTTTTGCCTCTTAGAATCTCTAGGTTACTTCAAAATTTGCTAGATATTGTTATACTTATTGTGTCCTATATTATTTATTTTCTTCAGAAGATAACTTCCTTGAAGAAAAAAAAAAACACTATCAGGGGTGGCCAGGTGGCACAGTGAATAATAGCGCCGGCTCCGGAGTCGGGAGACCCGGGATCGGTTCCGGCCTCAGATACTTGGCACCCACACAAAAATAACTGGCCATGTAACATTGAGCAAGTTACTTAACCCCAATTGCTTAAAAAACATTCATTTTTTTCTTTATAACCTTAGTAATTAATTGAGTGTCTGATACATTACTGAGTCATTTTTTCAGTCATAACTGACTCTCTGTGACCCCATTTGCGGTTTGCTTCACTAAGACATTGGAGTGGCTGGTCATCTTCCTCTCCAGGTCATTTTACAGATGAGGAAACTGAGTCAAACAGGGTTAAGTTTGCCCTGTCACAAAAGTCACACTGACTCATAATACTACTTTAATAAGTGCTTGCTGAATTGAATTAAATAAGAATAAATAGAATGGAATTTGGAGGTAGGGTTACAACATAAGGATGCCATCTTTTGGGAAGGAAGGATAATGCACTAGCAGCTAAGATGGTTGATAGAAGTTTTCTGGAGGAGATGGCACATAAGTTGAGCCTTGAAGGAAGCTAGGGATTCTAAGAGATAGACGATAAGAGGGAGCAGATTCTTGGCATTGAGGACAAACTGCGCAAGGACATGGATGTGGGAGACGGAATACATTTAGGAAATATCAAATGGGTCGGTTTGGCTGAGAAGTAGCATGTGTGACATAGGGAAGGGGGAGGGTATGTTGAGCATCATATAATTTTCCTGCAAAGGTGGGCCAGAACCAAACTGTGAAGGACCTTGATGACAAGCTAAGTCTGTATTGTAACCTAAAGACAATAGGCAGTCAATGAAGTTTCTTAACTTTGCTATGCTATAGTGAAAAAAAAAACCCACAAAGATTTAAAATAAATTCAATCTCTTGGGGAAGGGGAGATGTGAAAATGAGGTGTTACTGTGCAATAATCATGTTAATTTGGACTAACAAGCAGGAAGGTGGATGAGGTTTTTATGTGGTTAGACCATGAGCCACTTTGGCTGCTGCTATCTATTTCCCCCATGGGACAGTAGCCTGGAGCATCTTCAAGGCAGGCTTTTATAAATTCTGAAGTAAGTAGTCATGATTCAGCCTACTGAATTCTGGGCTCTAAACCCAACTGGATTAGAGTTGACTGCAATGGGCTTTGAAGATATTCTCCTATTCATGAGTGACTGACTCCAGGAGAGGATTTGGGGCCTCTGAAAAGCCTGCTAGATTTCTCTATCAAGGAAAAATGTAACAAAACCTAGTACGAGTCTTAAGATCTCTGAGAGGTCAAGAATCTCTAAATACATTGATGACAATTTACACGTTGAACACTAGACTGTCTGGGCAATTCCCAAAGGCATCCAAACAGGAGGCTTTATTAGGGGAGTAAATTAGGGGAAAGAGACCATATTCTAACAAAGAACTGGCAGAAAAGTTGCATTTAGGTTTGTTCCCCAAAATCCCTTCACTTCTCAGTAGATATCTTTTATTAAATAATTACTATATTTATCAGAAAAAAATGAGTGGCAGCTGTCATAACAATAGCAGCAAACAAAGGAGACAGAGATTGTTTCTGTTTGTCTATGTTTCCGAGGGAATAAATATGGTATGAAATTGCATTAGAGTCTGTTACTCTCATGCTGTCTTTTGCTGTGGTAGTTGAAAGGACTATTCTAAAGTGTAGATGAAGAAAGAAATAACATATAAAAGAAAATATATAAGTTCAGTCTTCATGGGCACACTATATGTCTATAGGTATGCATGCATGTATGTATGTATGTATGTATACTGCAGTTCTGCATGTAGTTAGACCCACTGAGAGCTGATGGGAAGTTTGGATTTTCAGATATGAAAGGAATAACTAAATGTGAAAATAAAATTTAAAAAAGTAGAAAGAAACCATGCTTATGCTTTGGATCTGGATCTATCATATTTCTGGCACAATAATGCAAATACAAAAGCAAATACAAAAATATTCTGGGTTGAATGAATAAAATTGTCATTATTAAAAAAATTAAAAAGTTGAAGATAGAATCTAGTTATCTGAATCCTAAAAAGCTGTATGGCATTTCTATCTTCTGAGGTTCGGCAAGGATAACACTCTAACAAGCTAATTTTACTCTGCATTTTGAGAGCAGTAGAAGAAAACAAGGCTATAATATATACATATTATACAAAAATGATATATTCATGTGTATGTATGTATATATGTATGTGCATGTGCATGAGTGTGTGTGTGTGTGCATGAGTTCTTTTTAAAAGTCAATGATTCCGGATTTTAATTTTGAAATTAGCCTGATCACATGCCCGATCCCAGAGTCTGAATGTCAAGACATTCGATATGAACATCAGTCAAAGGAATTGGAGCTGTATAACCTGGAAAAGAGAAGTCCTGTTGGAGGTATGCCTCAGGTCTTTCCCCAGTCCAATCCCTCTGCCATAGCACTGCCAAAGTAATTTCCTAAAGCACAAACCATGCCAACCTCCTCCTCAAAAAAACACCTTGGTTTCCAATTCTCTTTAGGACCATCTATTTCAGAGTCTGACTACATTCTACCTTTGCAGGGAGAATATGTGATGCCCTATACCCTTTCTGCTCCACCCCAACTTCGACTTTACATGTTCTAATTTTTAGCCAAATTGGCCTCTTTGCTATTTCCTAAACTTACTCCATCTTCCCATTCCATGTCTTTGTACAGGTTGTCCCCAATGGCAGGGGACAGCTATCCTTCGCCTCTCAGAATGTCGAACTTCCTGCAAAGATCATATGCCATTTCCTTTGGGAAACCCCTTTAACTGTTAGAACACTACTTCCTTCTCAAAAGATGGCTTACTCATATTGTAACCCTATCTCCAGAATTCCATTCCATTCGTTTCAATTTAATTCAATTCAACAAAACCAAAACTTTTACAAAGGGATATTTATTTTAAAGATCTGATAACAAATGACTTACACACATTTCCTCCTGCACCTGAGGCCATTCTCCTTTATACCACCTTGGTCCCAGGGGAGAGGGGAGTCAGACTTAGTGGATTTGATTCATAGTTTTGACTCCATTCAGTTCAGTGCTGGGTATGGCCTTCTCTGCTGCTGACCTGGGCCTGGCAGGTGACTTCTCAGGGCTTTGTGCGAAAGGTCTCTTTGGCAGATTGATTGGTCTCCTGTCTTCTCCTGGACTCTATCTCTACCCAATAAACTCATTATTGTGACAATGCTATTTTTGCTGTTCCATTCACAAAACAGTCCACACCTTTTCACCAACAGGTCCCCATGCCTAGGATACTCTCTCTCCTCATCTCGGCTTACTGTTTTTCCTGACTTCCTTCAAGGCTCAGCTTAAGTTTCTCAAATCTTCAGGTAGAAGCATTTCCTCCACCCCCTTCCCCAACCCCTTTCCCTATGAGATTACCTCCAGTTTTCCCTGTGTATATTTTATATGTACCTAGTTTTTTGTATGTTGCAATTTAATGCTTACATTAGAATATTAAGTCCTTGAGGCCAGGGAATTTTGTTTGTTTGTTTTGGGGTGGGGGGCTGTATTTCCAGTACAATACCTGGCACATAAAAAAAATGCTTAACGAATGTTTGTTGACTGACTGACTGATCTCTGATGCCTTACCATTCTGATCTTTGGAAACTTAAAAGGTTGTAGCTGTCTTCAATGTTCTGTCACTGAAATAGGAGAGACTGGAAATGATAAAGACAGAAGCAAGAGCAGGGCCTGTCCTAGCAGGTCCCTCTTCCCACTCTTCTTCCCCTTCAATGCAAATGCAACCAGACAGGAATAAAAGTCTAGAACCAAACAGGCCCCCTCCATTTGGTGCTTATAGGCCCTCTACTACCAGGCCGCAGCCTACCTTTCAAGCTTTATTATATATTATTCTCCTCCACATACCCTTCCTGAGCAGCCAAACTGACTTTTTCTATCATTGTTCATCTGTGACAAGCCCCTCTCCCATCTTCTCCTTTGAAATGGCTGTCACCAAAGTCTGGAATTCATTCCCTCCTCTCCTTCATATCAGAGAATATTCAGTTTATTTCAAGGTTTCTGTCAAATGCAACCTATTACCCATAACCTTCCCTAATGCCCCCAGCTACGAGTGCCTTTCCCTCCAAATTACCTTATTTATATTTTGTATTGATTTTTAAATATACCTATCCATGTGCATATCCTTTGGATAAGCCAGGGTCTAGTTTCTAGACACTCCTAAGGAACAGGAAGCATTCCAAATTTGCCTTTGTACACCCTGCACCTAGGCAGTGCCCAGCCTATAGCAGGCTATTAAAAATTGCTCATTAATCATTTAATCAATTTGATTGATTGGTTGACACGATTATTGTCTTCATGTATTTGAAGGACTATTATGTTGAGAAGGGTTTATCTTGTTCTTTTGACCCCAGAGTACAGAATGAAGAGGAGAGAATAAAAGGGACAAAAACAGATTTAAGTTGGATATGAATGTCCCTTTATATAAGCTTTGGCGATCCTTATCCCAACTCTCACTTAACATTCATGAGTCAAGCCCTGCAGAGCAAGGGTAGCTAACTCTCTTTCTGACCCTCCCCCTGACTCCATGGATTCTAGGAGGACCCATGAAGGGGTGGGGGTTTCTTTCTAATGTTATCAACCCCAGTCCTCATTCTGATTATGCTTTTCCCTATAACCTTTACTAGTTATAGTTAGAATCTCCCTTAAACCATTGACTGGCCCAACATGTAAGGTGTCAGCATCATTTAGCCAATTAATATCAATTAGTGTTTACAAAATAATATTAACTTAGGACACAAAGGAACAACAGAATTGCAAAACATGCCTCTGAGCCGGAGGTAAACGCCCCCTTATACCTTTGGTCTCTGGGGAAAACAAATTCAGACTTAATGCATTTGCTATTCAGCATTGACCCTATCATTGTTCATTTCTGATACAACCTAGTCAATTAAAGAAGTCACTCCTGTGATTTCAGAAAACACAAGTTCCAGGTTGATTCACTATCCCTCTGGATCAAGCAGGTCATTCTAGAAGTTTCCTGTCCCTCACTCAGCAGTCTTGGCCTCTTTGGGAAACTCTGTTATGGATTCTCGTCCCTAGTCCCTTGGGGTACCTCCTAGACTCTTGAAACACAGGACGCTGCCTGGCTGATCCTATCTCCAATACTCCTTTACCTAAGGGCAGGAAAAAAAAAAAGGGGCAAAGAAACAGGCTGTGTGCCCATAGCTATATTCCAAGGCACCTGGAGTAAATTGCAGCTGTCCCTATGTAGTCCTTGGCTCAATCACTACCCAGAAAGATAAAAATGGAGTTCTACCCCCTACACCCAGGAATCTCTTCTATGCCTGCTCAGTTCTGTCTCAGTGACCAATCCAAAAGGCTCCTATCTTTACCAAACAGTAAGCAGACAGGAAACAGCTCTAGAATATCTGTTCCTGCTTTTAGTGGATCACTAAGATTCTCCATTGCATTGCATTACCCTCTCCCAGAGGCAGAGCCACCAAACCCCCATGTTGGCACATGCTCCCAAGAAGGGGCCATTACTGATGAGTCTCCTGTTACCTAAGGATAAAACTATCAATTAGAGCTATCCCAAATTTAAACAAAGGCTGCTGCACACCACTTATCAAGTGTGTTATAAGGGGGATTTCTTATTTCCCACACACTAGATTAGAGAGTCTTCCAGCTCTGAAATTCTATAACAACCAAGTAACAATAACTCACATGTATAAAGTGCTTTAAATTCTACAAAACACTTTAGATAACCTTGCTTGATGCCCGATTATTATTGTTATTATTCCTACTTTATACATGAGCAAGTTGAAGTTCTGGTAAGTTCAAACTGCCCTGGTTACATAATAAATATCTGGAGATGAATTTGTACCAAGGTCTTTTTGATTTCAGTCTTTTCACTACAGCTGTCTACCACAATAGAAATACGGGCAAATTCATTAACTCTCCACATGCTGTCAGGCATACATTGTTATCACGAGGTGTTTGCTTCGCTTTGGTTTGGTTTGGTGAGTAAGAAAGACAATCAGTTTTGAAAATCAAAAGTCTAATGCAGCATCCAAATAATGCCCAGTCTTGAGTAATGCTTTCAATGAGCCCCTAATAAAAATTTGCTTGAAGTCCAGTATTTTACTAAACAATGGAATAGAAAGACAGGGGAAGAATTGGTACATATCCCTTATATGCCTTAACACTATTAGAAGAGACGAGTTCTACACAGAAAATATCGTATAAGGGAAAGAATCTGGACTATGTATCAGAAAGATCTGGGTTCTCACTGCTGATATGGCTCCTAAACCATATGATTTTGACCCAGTCATTTTTTTATCTGTGTCTGAGTTTCCATATTGATAAAATTGAGCACAAATACAAATGTTACCCTTACAAACTGCCTCTCAGAGTTTTGTATTGTTTGGGAAGGGGGGAAGGGTTGTGTTAAATGAGATAATGGTTGCTAAAGAAGGATTAGAATTTGAGAATACATAGGATGACCAATTGATGGAGCTGGTTATTCCTTCTGGTATTATGAAAGAAATGACTATTTCTCTCTTGTATTGATAACTAATCATTGAATTAGGACTAAGGTTTTCACCTTTTCTACTTTCTCATCCAGAAACCAGTGTGGGAAATCTCTCAAAGATTTGCCCAGCCAGGATGGCTGAAAACTAATCAAAGATAGTAAAAGAAATTTGAATTTTAGGCTAATGGATGCATTCCTACTCATTGTGTTTGCTCAGAAGGGTCTGGCAAAGTGTGGATCCTCCCTTTTGTCAGATAGGTGATATGGAAATTGATAAATCTCTTTGACCAAGAGTTGAGTGAGCCAAGTAACTTACCCCAAGACCCTCATTGTAATCTAGCCCACTTTCCATCATAATAATATTCATTCTTTCATTAGTTGTTAACCAATCAGAGTTGATTGTCAACCTCAGGAACACTCACTCTTCCAAAGGTAAATAAATTATGATCCCACCATAATGATGGTCTTTGGCATTAGATAGGACCCCTGACCTCCTTGTATTAATAAACATACTAGCCTTGTTAATAAAATGATTAAATTCCAAGGCATTATATCTCTTTTGAACTTATTAAACATTACAGTTAAATCACTTCACTATGAAATTCTATGCAAACTCTATTTGGGGATCAAATCATAGGATCATAGATTTTAAACTTAGAAGGACCTTATAAGCCATCAATTTTAACTCCCTCATTTTTCATTTGAAGAAATCAAGGCACAGAGATATAAGAGACTAGCCAAGGGTCAATGAGTTTATTAAGCATTGGAGGCAGGAATAGTTCCCCAATTCCCTCACTCCAAATAAAATGTCCCATTTGCTATATCCTGCTGCCTCTGTGCTTTATTGTAGAAAAATATTTGATAGGGTTAGAAATTCACAAGATCCTTTCTGGGATGTCACTTAAATGAGACTTAGCTAGAATAAAAGATAAAGAAAGAAACAAGCTCTTTGTCTTTCACTCACTGGGCCCATATTCCACATTCCCCTTTCCAAGGTAATTAAGTGCTAAATTAGAGTGCTAGACTTGGCATTAGGAAAAGATAGATTGAAAGCCTGACTCAGACTCCAGCTGTGTGAACCTGAGCAAGTCACAACCTATTTACCTCAGTTTCCTTGTCTATAAAATAAAGATAATAGCATTACCTGTGAGGGTTGTTGTATCAAATGAGATAATACATGTAAAGTACTTTATAAACATTATATAAATGCTACTTGTTGTTATTTCTACCTTTATAATTTTAACCTTTCATCAGGAACTTCCTGACTTTAGCATTGGATTTGGTCACTGTAAAACTTCTTTGTATCTCTATATCATTAGCCATTTTCATGAAAGAAGTAGAAAACTAGGAAATCAATAAGTGAATATATGATAAGGTAAGACAAAACACATTATGAAGGGTTGAAGAAATGTTCGCAATATTGTTTGAGCTTTTACATTAGGCCAGCAATCTTATTTTCAGGTTACTGGGCCTCAGTTAAGCATCAATCCTATTCACCTTATGTCTGAACAGTCATAGGTAGAGATGAAAGCCGTCCTGTCTTACAAAGAAATGCTTTAGTGATCTGCTTAAGCAAGTCAATTAGCATGCACCTATTCTAATGATTCCTGCACCTGCATTTCAGAGAGAACTAAATTTGTATACCTCACTTTCATGGGTTTGATTTAAAGGGAGGCAGAAAAAAAAAACATAAAAGGAGGAAAACTTCCCCAGGTTCACCTTTACTATTAAGATATTATCCTTTGCATCTATTTAAATGGAAGTGAACCGAGCAATAAATCATTCTGTCAACTTATTAGTATTAATAAGGTTTCATTTCCCAGGGATCCTCTTTATTAGTACATTCAAATTCCTCTTTTGATTTGAAGAATAACACAAATATGTTTTCATTATTCATTTCCCCACTCTGTTCTATAGACATGCTCATTGATTCTGTTCTTATGGGCCTTTGAAGACCGAGTCCCCATCTCTTTCTAACATCAAGGTACAGAGTGCCTTGGCAATAACTGCTGGACTTACACGGACAAAAGAAAAATTCCTTTTTAGTACCAATTTATTTAATAGCTGTTTCTTGTAGCTCCAACAGCCTTTTCAATCTTCTGCTGTGTGAATAACATCATTTTTGTTGTTGTTGTTGCAAAGAAAATGGTATCAAATTGGTTTATTCTTCCTCACACTGAACTGCCCATCTCCATTTGGTTTATGACTTCAGTGTACAAAGGGCCTGCTTTAGGTCCCAAAGAATGTATGTACATCAGTGCTTGTGTTCAATACTCTTTCTTTCCCTGGATATCACTGTTTAGGCTAAATAATGCCAGAGAGCACAGATCTGACAGGAGGATAAGGAAAGTGAACAAGAAAGAAAGGAGGGATAAAAATGGAACAGAGTAAGAGAAAAAGCAAAAACTTTTTTTTTAGGAGAAAACAAAAGGGATATAAGGTTGGGCCCACTAGTGATGCCACGGGTTTTACCAATAGATATCATGGATGCCATTAACTCTAAGTGACATAAGCATTAGAAGCTGCTTATCTTGAAGCTATATAAACAAGAAATTCTATGACTTTTTAAAATTAAATTTATTGATGATATCTTCTATTTGCATTATGGTCATTTCTTAACAAATCATCACACACTCTCTAGCTGAATCCTCTCTTGTAATTAAGACAAATATTTAAGAGACAGCACAGTGTAATGGACAGAACCCTAGACTTGTAGTCAGGAAGACTTAGATTCAAATCCTGACCTTGGCATTGACTACCTATAGGAAGCTGGGCATGTGATTTAACTTCTTTGACCTTTAGTTTCTTCATCAGTAAAGAAAGGAAGTTGGATTTGGTGACATCAAAGGGCCCTTCTTTCTTCAAATCTATGATCCTCTCATGCCAAGTTAAAGCAGCTTAATTATTGAAAAGAAAAAGAAAATAGATATTTAAAGATTAGGGAATGATTAAAAAAATTAGGGTATAAGAATGTGATGTTATATAAAACAGTCCAACTATTCAAAGAAACTTGGCATATATATGTACACATATATACATACATATACACATATGCACACACACATACATATGTATGTGTCTAATGGTAGCAATGGGGGGAGAAAAAAACATTCATGATTTTATTACATATTTAAAAGGAAGAGCAAGGTGTACATAATGATTTACAATTTTATGTACACTCAACTTTTTTGATTATAATACATTATGCAAATGCTTGTTTTACTCTATAAATTGAAAAGGAAAGAAACTTGGAAAAACTTAGAAAGGCGGTAGGAGGTACCTGCAGTCTTGAGTTGTTATCAAAGGGATTTGTTCTCTGAGGCTTTGTAATGATAATGGAATTTGAACTCCACAGTGGGATGGACTTGTTGATATGACAAGAGGGAGCTGAACTGGAAGGAGTTGGTGATGTGTATAGGGAAAAGCCCAAACAGAGAGAGGGCAGAAAAACTCCTTGGAGAAGCATGGAGGCAGAGAGAGAGAGAGAGACAGAGAGAGACAGACAGAGACAGAGACAGAGACAGACAGAGACAGAGAAAGAGAGAGAGAGAGAGACAGAGACAGAGAGACAGAGAGAGAGACAGAGACAGAGAGACAGAGAGAGAGACAGAGACAGAGAGAGGAG
>NW_027185804.1:29946366-29969387 GCF_028583685.1 Petaurus breviceps papuanus
AGAGAGAGAGAGAGAGAGAGAGAGAGAGAGAGAGAGAGAGAGAGAGAACTGCCTGGAGCCAGAGTTGCTCAGAGAGAGAGAGAACTGGCAGCTGGAGCTACCGAGGACTTTTGAGGACCAGCAGAGCTGCCAAAGGAGGCATGACTGTGGTGCCAGTAATTTGTCTGTTTTGATGTTACTTTGTCAGATTCCTTTATTGATAGAGTCCTCAGATGTTGTAGGGTCTAGGTTGATTTTACAGGCAGAAAATGAATTGATGAGGATGCCACCAGTGATGTGAATGTTACTGTGGCTTTGTTAAGCTTTGTATTCCCAGGAACAGAAACTGCTGAGAACTTGCCTTGGGTCAAGATGAAGAAAAGACGTCTCCTTGGCTATTGAATGCTGTGATGATATTGTAACCTAGTTGTGACCTAGGAGTAGATGGTCTTTGTGCTTTCCACTACCCCTTGAGAGTATACTTGGTGGTGACTGATGATATTGCCATTCAATTGTGATCCAGGGGTGAAAAACTTTTGACCTTTGTACTTTGTGACTGACCAAATGAATGTACTTTGTTTATGATTGGAAACTAATCTCCACTTAAGAGGAGAGACTTTGTGATTGACTAAATGAATGTACTACCCAGGGGTGGATTACTTTGACCTTTGTACTTTGTGATTGAATTGAGGACTTACTAAATGATTAAGCTACACATGGTGAATTCTTTATTTTGATTTTCTGTGAATGTTTTGCCTTAATCTGTTACTGAATAAATGAAGAGTTTACTATACTCGTAATTGGAAACTTGAAAGTTGTTCACAGCAGCAGTCCTCTGAAAAGCTTCTTGTGCTTGTTGTTACAGGCTTGAATTCAATCTAAAGGCTGCACTTGAAGACCTAGAGGGTCACCTGTGACCTTGAGGCAATAGGTTCCCCACTCCTGATTTAGAAAAACTAAAACAGAATGAAGAAGGTAAAAGAGAAAAATCCAGTCACATTAAAGTAAATTAAAACAACCTGGGAAAGGTAGATTAAAGGCAATAAAAAGTCTTACAGAGAACAGAAACTAAAACACATTTCCATCCTCTTGGTAAAAAACAAAACAAAAAAAACATGGACTGCAGAGGCATGATGTGGCATAAGAAGGTAAGACAGTAATTGTTTTGGCTGGTTGTACTTAACTGCTTCTCTTTTTCATTAAAGGTTGTTTAATGATGGGAGGGGATTTTTCCTGGGAATGGACTGATAGAAAGAGTAAATGGCATAAATAAAAACATTTTTAAAAATTATTTTCCCCCCAAACAGTTTAAACTTGGTTACTTTGTTCATCTAATTCCACAAATATTATTGACATTCACTAAGCACTGTGCCAGGCAGTGCTAGGCAAAACACACACACATATACAAACATATGTCTCTGTCATTGTAGATTTTTTAAAAATGTCATTTATCTTATTCTGAACTTAAGAAATAAAACAAGCATTTCTACAACATAATAGAATAAAAAAGATGACTACACATGAAACTGCAAATCGTTTATGTACAATGAGTTGTTCCTTTAAAATATATAATAATCATGTTACTGTTTTTCATTTTTTCTTCCCTCCACTCCCACCACCCTAGAGATGACTTCCATCAGACATTAATATGCATGTATGTATATGTATATATATATATATACACATGCATGCACATATATGTAATATCTTTTGATATATATATATATATATCGGTTCTGTAGAAGTAGAATTTCCATTCAAAAGTATTTACTGAACACTTGCTATATGCAAGACCCTGTGTGAGCTCATATCAGAAGCAAAAATGAATAAGAAATGTACCCTCTTTTCATTGAGTTTGCATTCTAGCGAGGGCAATAAGATGCTTGCTGTCTACAATCAACACCAGATAGAAATTAAAATTGTAAAAAGAAACACAGCATGCGGCATTGGTTCAGACATGAAGACGTACATAGGGGTCTTGAGACTATTTCCAATAAACATTCTATCAAAAATCTAAAACTAAACCTTTGTTTACATGATGCCAGGGCATCCAGATGGAAACTTCATGTGGAAGCTAAATTAAATGACCTAAGGGAGAAAGGTGAAAGGAGAAGGGAAGAGGACAAGTAATAATCGGGACCCTGTATCTCAGAGGAACATGGCTCTGGTGTTGCAGATATGATGCTAATGATTCAGCCTGCAGTCCCTTCAAAGTGAAAGCTCATTTATCTCTTAGCCCAGAGGCTAGATAAACAAACAAACATAGGAACTAATGAACTAACCAGTCAGAGAGCTTGCCTGTGTTGGGTGGAAGGAGACAGGCACACATGTATCTGATGGAGGAATTGATTTCTGCATTCATGCCCAGAACCCTCTGGGTAGGAATGCAAGGCCCCAGGCCTGGCATGAATAAATAAATAAATAAATGAAGCAAACAATAACTTACATTTACCTAGTACTTTAGGTTTGTAAAGTACTTTACTCACAATAACCTTGTCAGTACAAGTGTTATTCTTATTTTAGAGTTGGAGAACTAGGCCTCTCTAAGTTTCCCATAATGTAGGAGAGACATCAAAATGTATGCCAACAACTCTTTGGCCTTACCATCCTTCCTACAACACGATCTTCTTCTATGCACTATCTCCCTTGATTAGAGTGTAAACTCATTGAGAGCAGAAAATATTTCCTTTTATTTATTTGTATCTTTAGAATTTCTTGAGGTGCATGACATAAAAAAAATTCTCAATATATATCTTTTCATTCTTTAATTTCTTCCTTCATTTTCCTTGTTTGCTTGCTTCCTTTTTTCTTCCTCTCTCCTTTTCTTCCCTCTTTCCTCCCTCTCTCCCTTCCTTCCTTCTTTCCCTTCCTTCCTCCCTCCCTCCCTCCCTCCTTTCCTTCTTTCCTCCCTCTTGCCCTCCTGTGTTTCCTTCCTCCCTTCCTCCCTTCCTCCCTTCCTTCCTTCCTTCCTTCCTTCCTTCCTTCTTTCCTTCCTTCCTTCCTTCCTTCCTTCCTTCCTTCCTTCCTTCCTTCCTTCCTTCCTTCCTTCCTTCCTTCCTTCCTTCCTTCCTTCCTTCCTTCCTTCTTTCCTTCCTTCCCTGCTTCCTTCCTTCCCTCCAACACTGATATTCAGAAAGCTGGAATGCCTTGTCCATGACTACACAGATAGCTTAGTTTGAAGCCGAGTGGTGTTCAGGAAAGACGAGGACCTCTGGAGTGACGGAGGGCTGCTCAGGGCTGCTCATCCACTTCTTGTGTCCACCTGTGGCTCTAAAGAGCTGTAGCATACACAGCACTCACATCTAGGTAAAACCATCTCGGCAGATGGACTAAAACAGGTTGAAAGTAACCAAAAATCCTCAAACCCATCAGTGAATTAGGGGGGTGTCTACCCCAAGCATGTGAAGATTCCCCCGGCAGAATGTCTGGATGGGAACAATTTGTTTCAACCACCATGAAGCCAGCTGAAACAGGCACTGTGGAGAACTTAGAGGTTGGTGAGACATGGAAGACACCAATGTTGCCCACTGAATCCTGGGCCATTGCCCGTACTCTTAACTTTTGTCTTGCCACTGCCCTTCAATGACTCTGGGAGAAATAGTGAGGCTGATGACCATGGGCAGCTCTGCCTCACTTAAATCCAATTCACATACATGTCAAGACATCGTGATGCCATTGGTCCTCTTGGAAAACAAAGCATGAATAGCAGTAAGAAATCTGAAACATCTTTCAAATATGGTCTCATGGTTCAGCTTTTCCCACAATGAGAGGCTGCCCTCAAAGATTTAAAACTCCTAAGAGGCTACATGTGGAGCAACTTTTGCTCATGGTACAATAAATCCTAGACTAGGAGGCACTTTAGATGCCATTTAGTCGTCTCCATATTTTTGACATATGAGGCAAAATGAAGTCTACAAAATTATCATTATCATTGATATTATTTAACTTAGCTAGGCTTGCAAATATTTGCAAAACACTCTACACGTGATCTCCTTTGATACTCCCCACAATCCTGGAGGTAGTTACTATTATAGCAATTTTGCAGTTGAGGAACAAAGATGAAAGAGTTTGAAGGTCTTGTCCAATGTCACATGGCTAGTGAGTGTCTGACGTAAGATCTGAATCTCAGGTCTTCCTGACTCCAAGACCACTGCCTAGCTGCCTTATTTAAGTAATTTGTCCAAGGTCACACAGGCAGTGAGAAGCAGAGCTTGGATTTGAACCATTTTCCTCTAGGTCCAAATCCAGTACAATTGTTCTCAGCACAGAAGTCTGTGAAAAGCCATATGCTCATTTTGAAATTAAGGTACAAAAAGCAAATGAATTGGGGCGGCTAGGTGGCACAATAAATAGAGCACCCGCCCTGGAGTCAGGAAGACATGAGTTCAAATCTAGCCTTAGACACTTAACACAAAAATACTAGCCTTGTGACCTTGGGAAAGTCACTTAACTCCAATTGCCCTACCTTCCCCCATCCAAAAGAAACAAAAACAAACAAAAAATCAATTTATTACAAAAAAAAAGCAAATGAATACAGTTATCATATAAGAGAGTATTTAGCTTTGAATTGTTAAATAATATCCATCCAGCTGTACTGGGTAGCAATGATGCCTAACAGATGATCTGATACAAAGGAAACCAGGTCGCCCCCTTGGAAAATGGGAGGGGGGGAGGAGAAAATGTCTATGTCTTGTCCCTGGGCATTTTGCATTGCAGTAACTTAGATCCACATTCAATCAATGCAAATGTTATTAAGTTAGGTGTTTCTCTTGGCCAGTTGCTACTGAATGGATTGCTGGAGTTAGTATAAGGAAAAGAAATGTACTTTGGTTTGCATTCAAAAGCAATGGATTACCAACCAGACAGGGTCATTAAAACATTTCCTAGGGAAAAAAATACACTTGACATTAACATTAATCTTGGGGTGGGGGGAAACACATTAATTTGCCCTCAGGCATTGACTACATATATTTGTGAAAATCAATGGGAACCTCCCCTGTGCTAATGCCACATGCCAAATGAAAAAGGAAAAGGTGACAATGAAAAATTGCAAGGGCATCTCTTAGGGAGAAACTCCACCTGGTAGTGCCAAACCAAAATTGGGGCACACGGTCAGAGCAAATGAAATTCCTTTTGTGATGTCTCACCAAATGTAGATATACTTTGAAATAAAGACTGTGCAGCCAAGTTGTTTAGTCATTTTCAGTAATATCTGACTCTTCCTGACTTCATTTGGGGTTTTCTTGGCAAAGATAATGAAGTGGTTTGCCATTTCCTTCTCCAGCTCATTTTACAGATGAGGAAACTGAGGCAAACAAGGTTCAGTGACTTGCCCAGGGTCACACAGCTTGTCTGAAGACATATTTGAACTCAGGTCTTCCTGACTCCAGGTGTAGTGGTCTATACACTGAACCACACAGCATCTTGAGTGCAGCCAATAGGCAGAACCAAAAAGTGATACCTAAAGAGAGGTCATAAGAGATGTGGAGAAGTCATGCAGATGAACTTCACATACAGATATAATTGAACATAACTTTGGAATCCTCAGCTTCTGAGCAATTGTCAGTCATTTATTATGTACCTACTATGTGTCCAACATTGTGCCAAACACTAGGAATACTAGGAAACACTTAATGCCACTCAGACTATCCCAAGGTGGAATTGGTTGCCATAAGAAAAGAATAAATTCCTTTTTAGTAGAGGTCGTTGAGCAAAGTCTAGATTACTTTGTGGCTAAGGTGGAGAAGAGATGTTGGGTCAGATGCAGGTTAAGGCATCTAGGTGGAAGTAATGTTGGGCCCGGGGTCAGGAAGATCTGAGTTGGAATCCAGCCTCCGACACTTACTAGTTGTGAGTCTTTGGACAGCTCTCAACAGTAAAATGGAAATAATAATAGCACCTACCTCCCAGGGTTGTTGTGAAGATCAAATGAGATATAGCTGTAACGAACTTAGTACAGTGATGAGCACATAGTAGGTACTGTATAAATACTAGCTGGTTGGGCAGCTAGGTGGTGCAGTGGATGGAGTGCTGAGTCTGGAGTCAGGACGGCTCATCTTCCTGAGTTCAAATCCCGCCTCATACACTTACTAGTTGTGTGACCCTGGGCAAGTCACTTAACCCTATTGGTCTCCATTTCATCATCTATAAAATGAACAGGAGAAGGAAATGGCAAATCACTCCAGTATCCCTGCCAAGAAAATCCCTAAATGTTTGGAGAGGAAATGATTGAACAGCAAAAAATATTGCCTACGAGGTCTTTTCCCATTTCAAGATACAGGAATTATGTTTCATGAAGTGTAAATGTGTGGGAGTTTCAGAGGAAGATTTTTTTTACCCAATGTAAGGAAATAAATTTTAAAAAATATTTTTAAAATTTTCAAAAACAACTATCCAAACATGAATTGGGTTACCTTGAAAGGGAGCAAATGTTTCTCTTCAAGTAGATGTTGGAAGGCCATTATGTTCACTTGTTCAGTATGTTCTAGAGGCAGTTTTTGTTCCACTTGGGCCATATGGTCTCTTAGGTTTTTCCAACTCTTTGAGATTTTCTAATTCTGAAGCTGTAGTTATGTAGGAAAATTCTGAAATGTTTAGAATGAAAGCAGCATAATATAGGACAAAGGGGGTGTGAAAAGAACAGGTCACCACCACAGAGCAAGGTCTCCACTCCCCCACCCTGCCCAAATTGTCCTAGGTCTTAATTGGCTCAAGGGTTGAGTCTCAGGTTGTCCCTTCCTTGGCACAGTTTTCTGGTGGGCTTTAGATGTACTGACTTCCAATCCTGGTCATCTAAAGGGATGAAAAGACCTGCCCATGTTGACTATGGCCCTTCAGACTTGGCAGATGCCTCAAGACAGAGTGAGTCACTCAGTGCCCTGCACATCAGATGCATTTCCATATAGAGATGGAGAGCTGGAAGGTGAGGTGTTACCTACCAACACGAAGTACTATAGTATCCTGCTTGAGTGGCCTTTTTCATGCTGTGATTTCAGTCAGTTCTTTTTGTTACTTGTTGAATTACCTACATGTGCTTCATTTCACCCCAGCATTGAACCTGAACTCACAAGTTAGTGGCCTGAGTCAGGCTCATCTCATGCTTAACAGAGGACGAGTCTTGGAATCTGAAAGACTTGGGTTCAACTCCTACCTCTGACCAGCATTTAAATTCTCAGTGTCTGAGGTTAGTTTTAAAAGCCAAGATACATAAAAAAATAGCCAGTTTATGGTGGGGGTTGGGGAATGAATGCATAGTTGTGAAGGTAGGGATAAGGTCCTTTGATTTAGCTGTTTTTGTCAATTCCCTCTAATTATACAAAGTTGGTACTTTCTCTTCAACTTAGGTCTAAGGGGGCTACTTGGAGGAAAACACTTGGCCAACAGGCCATAGTCCTGCCAAGTACTGCTGAACCAGATAAAATGTAATTGGGAAATATTAAGCAAAATAAAACAAAGATAATATTAATATGTGGTTTTCTAAGTCCCACAGAGATCCTAATGTGTGGCCTAGTGACCCCCCTTTCTGTGGGAATTTGACACCATTGGCCTAAAACACTGAGAAATTGAGACTCCAAGGGACACAGAGTCATTATACGTAAAAGGAGGGACTTGAATTGACATCTCTCTGATGAGAAGGGGCAACCCAAACAAGGAAATGCAAGAAGAAATGTTGATTCCGGTAGGGCCACCCATACCAGGGAATAAACTTGTAAGACTTGTTTATTTTGCAAGAAGGAATGTCAGCACATTCCTTGCCTCACCCTGACTTCCTGGTGACTTTTAAGATTCCGGTACTGAATCTCGACCATCCCCCCTGGCTCCTATAGAATTGGCGCCAAGCCACTATCTCTAAGGCTCATATTTGTCTGTCACCCAATCCCTGACCTTTGTGTTTCCCGCTCTCCCCAAGAACTGTATAAAAGAATGCCCGAGAAGACACTCGGGGTCCTCCATCTTAAGTGTATGGTTGGACCCGGGTTCGAACTCGTGAATAAATGTCTTCTTTGTCAGTCTTGTAGTCTTTGTTTTTCCCCTGGTACCATGTTTCATACCACGTTTCATCTGACTCCTAGACCTCATCTCAATCCACTGTGACATGCTACCTCTCAAAGGTCTGCCCATTCCCAAGCCTCCCCCCACCCCTCCTTTTCTCTCTCTCCTTCTCTTTGTCTCTCTGTCTCTCTCTCTGTCTCTCTCTCTCTCTGTCTCTCTGTCTCTCTGTCTCTCTCTCTCTCTCACACACACACACACACACACACACACACACTATTTCTCTACCTGTTAGGCACAGAAGGAATCGCTGCAGGTTCCAAAAATTGTAAAATGTAATGTGGTTGAAAAATTTAAAGAAATGAGAATTAATCTTTCAGGAATTCTAGACAATTTCAGAAGTTAGGAGAAAAGACTGCTTTTCTCCTCAAATTTCTCCTGAAATTCTGAACTTAACTAACAATTATGGTGAAGATTCATTAAGTTACCTGGCTGGAGGCTTGGGAGATTTCAAAAGCCGGGATGCCAAGTCTAGCCAAGAGACATAGATAAGTGGTCAGTGTTAGGAGGAAGCCTAATGACTGAATATGCATTGGTGTCCTCCAGAATAAAAAGGTTCATCCCTGTCAAAGAGCCAGTACAAAGAAGCGGAAATCAAGTGTCATTTGTAATTAAAATGAGGGCCTAGGATGTTGTTTGAGGATCAAAATGGAGTAGCCAGCTTTTCAAAATAACTTAATAACTGAGATCTGCCGGGGGATTAACTGAGTTTTCGGGACATTCTTTCAGAGAACAAAATGACAAGAATGAAATATTGCAGATGTGTGGATGGCAAAGACGTCCATGGAAACAAATTATCCACTGATAATCCAATTACCTGTTGCTTGCAGATCTCCAATCTGTTAATTATCTCCATCAATTTTGAATCAGCTTTCCGCCACTGAGATTCGTTCTGGTCCCTCTCAAGTCTGTGCTATTCAACACTTTTCTCTCCTTTTTTTTGGGGGGGGGGCAAGGAAAATGGTCTGTTACTTGTACAACTTCTATTTATGCATTTTTCCATTCCCATTAAACTGTTGGGAATTAGTATTATTTCCATCTAATATGAAAAACATGGCCATTCTCAGCTACTGAAGGTAGCAGCAGTTACTGATTATATTAAGCTGGGAATGACATTGTTTATGGAATTCCATAACCATAGATAGCACTTTATAGAAGACATAAAAACATGATCCATCTCATGTCATGCTGGTTTTCATTCTGATACTCGTTCATATCACCCTGTCATTTTTCCACATCAGTAAAGCATAATTACGCATTCATGATACAGCACTGTCATAGTGGAGAGAAAATGGAAAGGGCTGAGTGGATGCCAGCGTTGTTGTTACTGTGTGTGTGTGTAGGATATGTTCATCCTTTTTCTTACCCCAGCCCCCCCAACTTCTCATCTTTTCATAGTCTCTTTGCAATGACTTTCTAAGCTATCATTTTCCCAATCATCATACACTAGCCAGCAAAATGTCCCTAAGGAACCTTCACAATATCTCTGTAGTGATCAATCCAAGGAGCTTGACATAGCAGGTAGGAAACATCAATATTGTAAAATTATGTTCACGTGACATAGACTAGACGATGGCTGCCTTGTGAACAAAAAAGAGAATAGATTTGGCACAAGGTCAAGACAGTGGACACATTATAAGTCATATTCTTTTCATTCCCCAGAACATAGTCATACCTTATACTAAACCACTCTCACCTGGCCCCCTTCCAATCACATATATTTGTTTATATGATGGCAGATTGGAATCAGGGGGTACAGGCTGAAGCACAAATCCCAAATATGTGACTTGGAGAGACCTTAAAGGGGTCCTAGGCTAGTGGGATCATAGATTTAAATACAGAAAACATCTCAAACTTCTTATAGTTCAAAAGCCTTGTTTGATAGATCAGAAAACTGATGTGATTAAATCTACATATCTGTAGTACCAGGAAGCACTGGGGCTATTTCTTTGTTTAGGGAAAGAATTACTAATAAATGGAAAGATCAAGAAAAGCTTTTTTGTAGGATGAAGCATTAGAACTAAGTCTAGAAAGGATCTAGTGTTTCCAACAGACAGAGGCTAGGGAGGAAATTCTGGCTTGGGGGTAGTCTTTTCAAAGGCATAGAAGTCAGCGGATGGAATGTCAAAGCAGGTGGAGGGGCAGGGGATTAAAGATTATTACATTAGGTGCTTAATAAAAGAAACTACTATGTGCTGTACAAAATCTAACCTGGATAGAGAATAGAATGTGTAAGGGGGAATTAAACAAAATAAGTTTAGAAATTTTGGCAATAGCTAAATTATGAAGTTATTGAAATGCCAAATAGATGAATTTGTGTTTCATTCTCCCATATTTATCTAGTTAAATAGTATCATTTTGCAAATGAAGGAAGGAAATCCTTTATAGTAAAATAACCTATGAAGCGAGGTCATAATGACAGAGGCAGGTCTCTTGACTTCCAGGCTAGTTCTATACAATGCACCATTTTGTGTGTCTAAGTAAGTAGGACTAGAGAGAAATAAAAAGTGAGTGAGCAGCAGTCTAAAGGAAATTTGATATTCTTTCTTCTTTCAGTCTGTTACTCACAAACTGATGAAACGACAAAAAAGTAATAAAAATAGTGTCAAAGAGCTAAACTTTTCCCTTTCTTTCAAATAAGCTTCGTATGACTTCACTTACTAACACTGTTACTTCCCTGAGCAAAATATCCTTAGCTGGACACCAGTCCCAACATGGAGTCACTTTCTGAGTTGTCTTCCTCATATAGAATACAAGTTTTTTGAGGACAGGGAATGTCTTGCTTTTTGTTTGTGCCTTTTCAACAATTAAGGCTATCTGGTACATAATATATATTTAATGGAGGCAGGGTTTTATTTATTTTTACTCATGGGGCAATGATTTTGAGTCCCCTTACCTTTCTGTCACTCTTCCAAAAAAAAAAAATGTCCTGCTTACACCTCAGTGCCCAAGGTGATTGACTAGAGGACCAAGCCCAGAGAGAACTGACTAGGTTATCACTGGAGCAGATTTGGCTCGGAGGGACCTTAAAGTGGGACCTAGGCTCATGAAATCACAGATTTAAATCTAGATAGTAGATACTGCAGCCCCTACCTTCTCAATAGCTACAGAAGGTCCAGAAATGAAAGGTCTTGACCTGTCAAACAGCTCAATATCAGAAATGGATATGGTTTTATTAATAGAAAAGATTCTTAAAATGATGCTTCATCATCAGCCTTGCTACTGAACTGTAAGGATTGTTGGGCCTTTCCATCTTTTCTTTACCTAGACCCCTTCTCCAGCTGTTTTCTTCTTGCTAGCCACATCACAAGGATGCCGCATCACAATTTGCTTCACTTATCTACTTACACTGTACATTAATCTTATTTTCATGGAAATCTTCATTAAGGAATTCAGTGATGGTACAATTCTTAACATTAAAGACAAGAACAGTTGTGGTTCTTTGGTTGTCTTCAGTCATGTCTGACTCTTCCCGAACCCATTTGGGGATTTCTTGGCAAAGTTTCTGGAGTGTTTTGCCATTTCCTTCTCTAGCACAATTTACAAATGAGGAAAGTGAGGCAAACAGGGTTAAGTGACTTGCCCAGGATCACACAGCTAGAAAGTGTCTGAGGCCAGATTTGAACTCAGGAAGATGAGTCTTTCTGTCTCCAGACTCAACACTCTCTTCACTATGGCATCACCCAGATGCCCTTTTTATGATCATTAATAGGATTTATTGACTATTGCTCTCTATGTTCCAAAAAAACTAGCAGAGATGCTATTCTAGGTTCTAGAAACTCCAGTTCCTACCCACATGCTTTTTGTTATGGGACAAAATTTGACTGATGCAGCCTCTTTTCTCCTAACACCATACCTTTCTGCAAGCAGTCCCTCTCCTGTAGAGTATATTCTCTTTTCATTGTCATCTTGTAGAATTTGAGTCAGATAGAATAAAATCAACAAGGCACCAGGAATTGCGTTAAAGCTACAAAGAAAGGTAAAAACAAAACAACATGACCTCTTCTCTCAAGGAGCTCATTGTCCAAAGGAGAGGACACCAAGCAATAACTATATACATCTAAGAAACATGAAATTAAATCATGGGTCAACCCAGTAAAATCAAAGAGGACTAGGGAAGACTTCTTGCAAAAGGTGGGATATTAAATGAGACTAAAAGGAAGCCAGGAAATGGAGGTAAAGATAGTTTTCCAGGCACATCCGACAGCAGAGTTGGAATATGGGTGAGGAATAGGAAGAAAGACCTATTCTGATAAAAACAAACAAACAAAAAAACACTTTAGATATCACCTAGCATAGAATACCTTTCATTATTGTTTTTGTCATTTGAATTTTCTCATCTCAAAATTACATATTACATTACATGTTATAATTATATTGCATTGCTTCATATACACATACACACACACACATATATATATATATATCATATTATATGCCTAGAATAACTAATAACTAAACTAGGTTCAAGGTACTTTGTGTGTGCATATCCACATTCATTCAAAAAGTTAACTCAAAAGTCCCCACTGACCCTTTGGCTTCTTCTCTACTCAGCCAGAGGGTACAAATGGATCAAATCAAAGGAAAACAGTATAATGAGAAAATTTGCAATAGAATATTCCTGCCATATACCTTGGGCACACTCTGCAACATATTGGATCCTTGGGCAGAATGAACATGTACATGAGGGAAGTATGGAGGGAAGGGTAACTCATACGTCTGATGCCATAAGATTACAGGACAATCCCTGGTATGACAGCTCTGATCAGGACTAACTCCAATTTATTTCAGAATCTATCATTGTAAGCAGCAAGTGCATATTTCTATCCAAGTACTGATAGGATGCTTTTGTCTGTGTTTCTCAAGGTTATGTCCCATCCCCTTTCAATAAATGAAATCTTATTAAGAAAAATGAACAATCATACTTAACCAAAAACACAGACAAACCGGGTTCAGGGAAGACCAAAGCGATTCCGTAAGCTTCTGGTATGTCATTGACTTTAGTGATCCAAGATTGAGAGCACTTGTTTGGTCTTTTGGTTAGGCTTACATAAGAGCCAAGAAGAGGAGGACAAAAACATAGGGATTAGATATGACTGCCTATTTACACTGTAATAGAGGCTTACTGTAAATTGGCATTATTCATTTCAAGAAACAGAAACTCTCTCTCTCCCCTCTCTCTCTCTCTCTCTCTCTCTCTCTCTCTCTCTCTCTCTCTCTCTCTCTCTCTCTCTCCCTTCATCCCTCCTTCCCTCTACTATTCAAATGGGTCACTTTATATAGTATGAAAACAAATCAAACACAATGGAAAAAACTTTTTTTTTTTCAGGTTCTTGGGTATGAAAAAGAGTATATTTAAGGCTGGCATTGAGATCTACATCCTTTTTCTTTACCATAACCCTGAGTTATTTAGGATATTTATTTATTTAATGATATTTCAGACTGTCTGGAGCGGCAATATTTACCTGGGATCTTATTTTTTTAAATTCATTATGGACATTGACTCCAAACTCTTCTCTTTAGAACTTTTATTTAGTATAAAGATCACATTTACCTTTGTCCTATTGTTACGGTGTTGAACCCTTGTCTTTTTAAAAATACTCAGGTGAATAATGTAAATATCAAACTGTTTCTTTTCAATTAGTTTTAAAACATCATTGTAAAATGAGATATTAAAAAGTATCTGGTCACAGTTAGAAGGAGGGGCTTAGACTATTTCATTTTATAGAGAAGAAAACAGCATCAGAAAGTGAAATTAGCAGAAAAGTCAGCTTTAGAAATTCAATCCATTTCTACAAGTATTTTATGTTAGGACTATGTAAAATGCATCCTGTGCTAGCTGTTGGAATTAAAAATAAAAAAATTATGAACAGACTTTGCTCTCATGGGATTTAGAATTTTATAGGAATATTAAACAATGTTTGATGCTAAAAAAAAAAAGGTAAAGAACAAAGAGGCAAAAGAAGTAATTGGATTTAGTGATAAGGACCTTGCCTACAGATTTCATCAAAGTGGGGGGTGGGTCAGAAACCGAATTCCAAGAGGAGGGAAGGAAATGTGTGGTACTTACATGAACTGCAATTATTTTTTGTTTTTTATTTTCATTTTATAGAATTTGGGTCTTGTAGGAGAAGAAAAAGAAAAGACACTGGCCTGTGGTGGTGACATTTGGCAGCCTTTTGGTGGCCTTTAGTCAGTGAAAGTATATGTTTTTATTTGTTTTGCTTTGTTTTACTTTAAGCAAGACCTGATTATATTTGAAGGCTTAGAAAAAACAGTAAAAAGGGAGAGATTGAAGATAAATGAGCAAGATGGTATGGTTAATGAACTAAAGTGAGGTAAGAACTAAAAAAGGGTGAAATTAAGAATAGAGTTGGAAAGATCGATCTTAGCAATGAGAAATATTGTCCTTTTCCCTGAGTCTGAATTGAAGGACTTTGCCCATCTGACTTTAGAAAAAACTTCTGAGTCTCATTTTCTCCTTCTATAAAGATTGTTTCCAGGATAGGGAGGGGGCAGGGCAAGGTTTGGAATAGGATACCTCAAGTACCTTATCGATGTAAATCTATGCTATTATGACAAAAGGAAATGTGCAGTTAATGTGGTATTTCTAGGAAAAGAGGAAGGGAGTTGAGGGAGTTCTTTTTGGAAGGCTTCAATATTCTCAGAGTAGAACCACCTCAGATCCTATTCCTTAATTGGTGACTACTATCTCAAAGTTCAAGGGAAGTACTATGAATACCCACTCCTAAAACTGTATCTCAGTAGCCTTTCCCAGTATCATTTCTATTAAGAGTCTTCCTATAGATACAATCAGCTAAAATCAAAGGTGTTTGCTAAATTGGATAGTAAGAACAATAACTACAAAACATTCCCTCCCTAAATTTGGGGAGCACTTTTGCCCAGGCCATTTCCTCAAAGTAAGGGGTATAGACACTAAGACCTTGAGGAAGGAAGTAAAAGTTGGAATATCTTTTCCATTGTTATTTCTCTCATTTATATTATTTCTTTAGTTCCAGGAAAACTTAAGAAAAAGATAAAAAATAAACCCTAATTGGGTTGATTTTTTCCCCCATTAGTGAGAAACATAAACTCTCACCCTCTGAAATGGGCTTCAGTGAGGATCTGAACAAAAAGGTATAAGACTCAATGGGGAAATCAGGAAGCTTTGCAGTTCTTCCTGAATCCATAACTTTTGAAACTGATATTTTGATTGAAGTGAATTCAGAAAACATCAAATATATTTACATAGGAACACCTATTTCAAATGGAGCACAAAATATATTTTATTAATTGTCCATTATGTGGGATTGCCCATGACTGACTTTTTCCATCAGTGAATGATAATGTCTTTAAACAGTACAATAGGCACCTAGAAGAAACATGGGACATAGCATCAGACCTTGAGTCAGGAAAGTTTGAATTGAAATCAACCTCAGTCACTTACAAGCTATGAGACCCTGGGTAAATCACTTGACTTCTATTTCAGTTTCCTCATCTAGAAAATGGGGAGCATAAGAGCGCCTATCTCCCAGGGCTCTGGTGAGGATAAAATGAGGTAATATTTGTAAAGCATTTTGCATACCTCAAAGCACTATATAAATGTTATCTATTATTATCATTATCATGATCACTAACTTGGATGAAAATTGCTTTTGAAGAATGATTTCTGCATTGTTTTAGGACCATCCAAGACTAATCCTAGGCATTTAGAATCGAATTTTCCTTTGGTAATATGATGTATTTTCAATATTACTAGACTATTGATCTTAATATGGCTTCATGAGTTTATCCTCTAAGGAATGATGTGATCCTTTAAAAAAGAGGTTAATAATAACCTTACAAACTGTTCTACTGAACTTTTCATTCTGGTTGAAATGCTCCTTTCAAAGAATGAAATTTGCCTTCCTAGGTCATGAATATGATTCCAACAAAGATCCCAGAAGACCACCTATCCTTCCTACAATTGGACAGCTCTGAGGATCTTGTAGGATCATTGTATCTACCCTGGAGCTGGTTCTCTGACTCTCCCACTCACACCTTAAAAAATAAAGCTATATTTAAACCAAATAAAGAAATATAGAGTTTGGGATAATTTAGGTTTAAAAATGTAGTAAGTGATCCAAATGCCTCCTGTAATTTAGGTGGGGAATATGGATCAATGTGACCACATGAAGACTGGGGATTTATACAGACCTACATTTCCCAGCATTCCTTGAGTTTCCTCATCTCTTTACCTTCAGCTTCTAGATACTTCTGATTTGCTATTGCATATCATTCATTTCATGGGAGTAGATGCAGTTGAGAGTCTTAAGCGGGACAGAGAGCTAAAACTATTTGATTCCTATAGAACCTGTCACAGTCTCTGAGCTGCTGTAGCTATGGGCAACTTGATAGGAGAACCAGATTAAATTTGAAGAGCTAGTGGCTGAGGAAGATGGTTTAAGGTATTATAGATAGATAGATAGATAGATAGATAGATAGATAGATAGAGATATAGTTATACATATATATATAGATATAGTTAGAGATATACAGATACAGATTATATATAGACATCCATATTTTTATCTATATTTATTATCTTTATCTATATATCTATATTTATTTATCTATTAGAACAGCTTCCTGTTCCTAGACTGGAGTGACAGTGAATAGTATTGATCCATGCCTTGAAACAACTGTCTTTGGGATATGGAATGGTATACCACTTCAAACCATAATTTTCCTTCTTGCATTCCTCTATTCCTTGATGAACCAATGTTCTTTCAAATATGATTCTCCCAGGTCTCTTAGGCTACCATGCAATGAGTATAGTTATCAGAGGAGGAAAGGTTTCAACAAATTAACCTATTTACAATTTTTTCATGTGTTGATAAAGTAATTATTTTAGTAAATATATGGTTATTTGAAAATTCAATGATTTGATTCTATGACTGCAATCACTTGATCAAAATCCAGGGAATTCCCAAATACAAAGACAGGACTAACATACTAAGATGTGAGATGGTTTTTAATCATTGCAAAGTATGTTGTATATCATACTCCTAGATTTGTATTGAACCCAGGGGCTAGTACTCAAACACTGAGCTCAAAGTGGAAGGCGTCTGAGAATTAGAAAGTAGAGCTCCTTCTGGTGATCATGAGAGATACTGCAGCTTCTGGAGTAAATGCACTAAACATCCTCTGATGAAACTATTGACTCGGGGTGGCATCTTTGGTAGCCAGATTATAAACTATACTCCATTGAAGAGAGGGCAAATTAATTGATTGATTACATGACTGTAATGACTTGACTTCTTCACTGGAGGTTTTAGTAAGCAGGTGATTAGCCAAAGATGGTGGTTTATTAGTGGTTCTGTGGTACCATCAAATAAAATGGAGGCCAAATACCTACTGTTAAAACTTAAATACTCTTTACTGGATTTTTCTAGTAATCACATTAATGAGATAATTTAGTTAATTAATCAACAAATGTTTCAGAAATTAAATGGGTACCATATACATAGCAATATGTTAGGCACTGGAAGAGACAAAAAGTTAGATAAGACAAAATCCTTGACTTTCAATAGTTTCCAGTCTAGTAAACATTATATTTTCCATAGACCTAGGATAGTGCTCTACGTTAGATTATTAATAACCAATGAGTTTATTCAATGGATAAATGAATAAACAAGAGAAAGGCCATATGTGCTAAAATAGGCATAATCATTGTCAGAAGGCTGGACAACAAGCGCTTGTTAAATACTTATTATGTCCAAGGCACTATGCTCAACACTAGGGTTACCAAGACCAGCAAAAAGAAAGAGAATCTTTGCCCTCAAGTAGCTTATATTCTAATGAGGGAAAGATGCACATAAAAGGGAGCTGAAGGGGAAGGTTGGTACTCAAGCAGGGGTACAGTATCAAAATCTGGAAAGTAAAAGCCAGAATTGGGAGGGCAGTGAAATGAAAAATGGCTGGCCTGAAGCCTTCTTCAAAATGTAAGTTTTAGGAAGTCCTCACCAATGGGATAAAAGGACTGCAAGGGCACAGGGATGTTCCAGAGTAAGAAGACTGCAGAGAAGGAGGGAAGATTCAGGGTGAGAAGACAGCTAAGGCATGATGGCGAAATCTAGAGGATCAGAAGCAGAGCTGGAAGAGAAATGAAGGAGGGTTATCCTGGGATCATCTTCACAATGGAGCTTCTAGAAGGATTCCTGTATGCTGGAGAAAGCTTTTACTAAGCTTGTGAGAGCTAATGTTAAATTGTCAGTGTTAGCATTTACACATCAGCGATTGGCCACCACTAGAAATCAGGGCTTTCTTTATTTTTTGTGAAGTGTCCAGACTTAAGGACGTACTGGAAAATACAAATAATGCACATTAAATTTAAAATTGTTTTACACATTCTTCTTTTTTTTTTCAGTCAGTGAGTGGTTCAACAGTTCACCAATGAGAGAAGATAATTTCAATGACGGATGTATGTTCCAGGAAAGCTAAGTGCTAATCTGGTTCAAAACCTTTTGTTTTTCAGATGAAGAAAATAGACATAGAGACATTGATTAATCAGGAAAAGTTTCAGAAAAAAAGTAGGACTTGAGTAAGGCAGGATTTGGATACATAAATCATAGGGTTATATAATAAAAAGAACAAATATTAAAGTTCAGAAAACTCTCATATTCATTATCTCCTTTGATTTCACAACAATACTATGAGATTGGTGATATTTTGTCCTTTTTTATATAGGAGTAAAATGAGGCAAAGGCATGCGAAGTAACTTATTGGAAGGGACCTTAAATGCCATTGAAGAGAGCACCCTTATTTTGTAGATAAAGAACCTGAAACACAGAGAGGCTAAGTGTTTATTTGCCCAGGATCACATAGCTAGTAAATGTCTGGGATAGAATTTGAACTCAGATCTGGATGGGAAAGGGATGGGAACACCAATTAGAGGCACTGCAGGAAAAAAAGGTGGAAACATGAATGCCATTTAAATAACGTTGTGTGGAAATGGATCTGACTGGAACAAAGGACCTGTTTAAATAGTAGGAGATGAGGTTGATTAGAGGGACATAAGATTATGGTGTGCCTTGATTACCAAGCTGAATAACTTGGATTTGTTCCAAGAGGAAGCAGTTAATCTTTTCACATTTCCTCCTCCATAAATGTCCTGCTCTGATGTGTACAGTAAAATGAATGTGGCCCTTGGCTATTGAAAATTATACAAGCAGAGTACAAAATCTGAGGAGTCCTTTTAAGCTGGCAAGACTCCAAATCTGTACCTACTGATGGGTGTCTCTGCTGTTTGAGGACCAGTCCAGTCAAGTGCAGAAACACTCATCCCTCGAAGTCTGACCACAAGGCCAAGATGAACCTTATTAGTCTTATTCACCCACAAAGCAGACAAAACAAAACCCCTTCAAGGGCCCTGAGTCCTATAGGCCTTTTGTACTATTGCAGTGATGTTGGATAACTGTTAGCAAAGGAAAAAGGTCTGCTGAAAATGACTTTCTACACATGTTAATTGTGGGTATTCAGCCTAAAATCTTTGTCCCAGCTTGACACTCTACTAAAGGAATTAAACCACCCCCACACTAACATTTTTGATATAAATAAAACTAGACCTATAAGGAAGTTTCTCTAAATAGGGAAACAGGCTGCAGATTGTTTTCAAAAATAATAAATGAATAAAGAATTTGACAGATTGCATTTCATGAGGCATCCACAAGTAACAAGAAAATTAATTTCATGGGACATTCAATCTTCTCACTTGGTGGTATTTACTATGAGTTTAAAGCATAAAGAATATTTTGAAGTGTTCATTTTTTTTAAATCAAACCAGTAATTTCACTTGTATAAGGAAGTCAAAGTGAGAAAATTCCCTTCATTAAATCAGATCCAGGTATCCTAGATAATGTATAATAATATCCACAGTCACACTGCTCGTATATGTTAGAGGTGAGACTCCAACCCAGATCTTCTTTTTTTAAAGTATATAATATTTTATTTCTCCCCGATTACATTTAATTTTTTTTTAACTTTTGAGTTCCAAATTTTATTTTTCCCCCTCCTCTTTTTTCTCCCCCTTCCCTGAGAAAGTAAACAGTCAAATATAGGTTATACATGTTCAATTATATAAAACTTTTCCATATTAGTCATCTTATATAAGAAGACTACTTTAAAAAATAAAAGAAAGAAAGCAAAAATAATATAGCATAATTCAGTCTATATTCAGAATATCAGTTCTCTCTCTGGAGGCAGATAGTATGCTTCATCATTTCTTATTTCTCCTTTGAGATTGACTTGGATCATTGTATTACTGAGAATAGCTAAGTCATTCACAATTCTTCATCATACAATATTTATTTATTTATTTGGTTATGTATTTATTTATTGCTTTTTGGAAGGCAATTGTGGTTAAGGGACTTGCTCAAAGTCACATGGCTAGTAATTGTATCAAGTGTCTGAGGTCGGATTTGAACTCAAGTCCTCCTGACTCCAGGGCACTGTGCCACCTAGCCACCCCCATCATACAATATTACTGTTACAATGTATGATGTTCTCCCGCTTCTCAAATCTCTTTGCATCAGTGCATGTAAGCGTTGAATGCAGGTCTTCTTTACATAAAGGCCCAGCTCTTTATCCTTTATGTCATTATGCCTCTCTACCTAAAATTAGTTGTCAATTATATGTCAAAATTATATATAATGAAAGAGTAGAATTTTAAGAAGACACTGAAGGTCTTAATGATCCTTATGAAGGTCTCCTGTTTTATATCTGTCCTTTGTGACCAGTCCAAAATGGTTAAAATAATTAGAAATTTTCCTTTTGGAAAATATTGTTTCGTGTTAAGAAATGAAAGAGATAGAAGGATTGAGTCACATCAGCCCTTTCTATTATGGTGAAGAACTGGAAATTAAGTGAGTACACATTGATTGGAGGTTTTCTAAATTAATTTTGGCACATGAATGTAGTAGAATATTATTGTTTTGTAAATTAGAAAACTGTAGGGAATTCAAAGAATTATGGGGAGACAGACAAACTGGTGTAGAACAAAGTAGGTAAAACCAGGAAGACAATATATACAGCATCTACAATGAGGTAAAGGAAAAGGATAATAAATAGAAAATGAAAAGTGTATAATTAGAAGTGTCTAAATTGACCCTAGAGAAAAGATGAGAAAATGCAGCTCTCTCCTTTCTTTCAAGACATGGATATGGAATGCCCCATTGTTAGACATTCAATGTCTCTGATGGTTTTCCTGAGCTGTGCGTATATGCAGACAAATATTTTGAGAAGAAATATCCCAAGAAGAGATTAACTGGTGAAAATAATTAGAGACAGAAGCTCTTAATATTGACACCAATTCTTGTATTTAATACTCTTCTAAGTTCTGTGTACACAGGAGAAAAATGTTCTAGAATGAGCAATCTACTTTTTTTTTAGAAACAATTTAGAAACAATTACTTCAGGAAGACACAACATCAACAATGAGTTAAGGAAAATTTCAAAAGCCATAAAACTCCAGAAAAGAAAATGAATGAGTTGTTGATTATTTCTATAAAGGCTGTCTCAACAGAGTCTTTATGACTGCTTTACTGAAGACCCCCACTGTTCAGAGGTGGGACTGAGATTTTAAACATTTTATGTCATTTCTCCTAGTCTAAAGGGCCTCAAGGATGAGGGAAGTGAAATAAAGGGACTAAGTCTGGCCCAACAGAATGGCAGGCTTGCCATTATCTCAGGGAAACTGTCAATTTTAAAGAGTACACTGGAAATCATTGCTTTTATTTTTGTTGATGATTACATAGGCAGGAATTGTTTTTTTTTTTTCTTTTCCTTTTCTTTTTCTTAGGTGTGTGCTTTTAAAAATACTTTCAAAAATAGCTCTAAACTAACTCTAAATGAAAACCATTACTATTGGTAGGAGGTCCCATTAGAGTCCCTTATAAAAAGTTTGACTTGTCATGGCATAAACCCTGGCTCTAGTATTTGCCAAGAGAATGTTTGAAATGAAGTAAACCTGCCACATTAATGAGGCTAGTGGGGGATTAGATAGAAGAACATGAGAAATGTCTCAGATTAGAATCTTAATCAACTGAAAAAAAGTCATGGAGTCCTCCAAATAATCTTCTTGGTTTAGGAATAGAGATATGGATTTGTAGTGAGAATAGCAATAGGTTTGAATTTGGTATTATACACTTTATAGCTATGTGACCATGACCAAGCTACTTAATCTCCCTAAATCTCAGTTTCTTAATCTGTAAAATGGGGGGTGATAATAACAACACCTAACCCTACAAGCTTAATTAATATACAAATTGTGATCACATTCCAGTGTAAAACACAGTGGCCCATATATACCCCAGCTATTCATATTATTAAGAACACGCCAATTCATTTTCTCTAATTATTCTGGTAGCTAAATGGCTGATATAGGGCTACATCTGGAGTTAGAAAGACCTCAGTTCAAATCTGACCTTCGACACTATCACTAGTAGAAGAACTGTGAGAAAGTTACTTATTCTCTGTTTGCCTTAATCCACTGGAGAAGTAAATGGCAAACCACTCCCATATCTTTGCCAAGAATATCCCATACAAGGTCAAGAAGAACCAATCACAACTGAATGACTAACCAACAATTAATTTCTACCATGGATTCACATGGCAAATAAAAGACCATTCAATGAGCCCACAGGAAGAATCCTTGGAGTATAGAAAGATCTGTCCTTGCCATTTGTTCACATAGCTTGCCCTATATCTTTGCAAGCATGTCTGAAGCCATTTGACTCATTCTAAAGACAAACACTACAGTAACAAATTCACTGTTTAACATCCTTAGGTCTACCACTACATAATGAATCATAAAATCATAGATTTAGAATAAAAAGTAACCTAGGAAGCCATATATATGTATATATATATACATATATATGTATATATAATATATTTCACACACACACACACACACACACACATATATATATATATATATATATATATATATATAT
>NW_027185804.1:29969487-30021475 GCF_028583685.1 Petaurus breviceps papuanus
CCCTTCATGTTAACAATAAAGGTAAACTAAGAATGGCCATCTACAAATGTTGCCTGTGGATACTCAGATTAAAACCTTTATCTAATGACTAGCAGCTTGACATTCTACTAAAGGAATTGAACCACCTCTACACTAACGTTTTTGATGTAAATAAATCAAGACCTATAAAGTTGTTGAGTTGTTTCTGATTCTTCATGATCCCATTTGATGTTTTCATGGAAAAGGTATGGAGTAGTTTGCCATTTCCTTCTCCAGCTCATTTTACAGATGAGGGTGACATGACTTGCCCAGGGTCACATAACTAGGAAGTGTCTGAGGCCAGAATCGAATTCAGGTTCTCCTGACTCTGGGGTCAGCCCTCTATTTACTGGGCTACCTAGCTGCCCTATAATGGCCAATAAAGATGTTTCCTTAAATAGGGAAGCAGGTTGCAGACTATCTTCCAAATAATGAAGGCCAGAGAGATTGTGACATGTCCAGGGTCACACAGATACAAAATGGCAGAGTCTGAGATTTGCATATAAATCTGAATTCTTTGTTAATTTGTTCAGTTTCTTTCATTGTAACTGGTTCCCAGAAGGATACTAATTTATGGGAATAGGCTTTTTTAAATGAAATTTCCTGTGAATTCCTAGTCATCACTTTACTGAGTCAGCAATACAGCACTCCTATGGGCCCACACAATAGCCACAGGCTTTCTCTAGAGCTTTACATTCAATGCCATCCCACTTGATTATCTAATATGTATGGTTTCAACCTTTTCCAGAGAAGTGGTTGAATTCATGTGATCCCTATGGAGATCACATTAGAGGAAACTGATATTCAGAGACAATATGACTTCCTAGGATCATAAAATAAGAATCAAAGTGACCTTCAAGGTCCAAACATTCAACCCCTTCATTTCAATCAGTGAGTCAACAGGTATTTATTAATATATACCATGTACTAAACACTGTGATAAGTGCTGAGAACACAAGTACAGTTACCCCTTCCACATCATGGGGGTTAGGGGCAAGCCCCCGCGATCTGGAAAATCTGTGTAAAATTTTTGGACCCTCCCTTTGTACCAAAGAAGTATGGATTTTTATGACATTAAAAATAAAATATGTTGATAATATACACATATTTTATGCATTTCTGAGTTTCTAAATTTTTTCTGTGCTGTCTGCTAGCCTTTGCCCGTCATCTGCTGCTTCTGTAAAACTCTCCCAAAATTCCCATTTAATTTCTTATACTGACCTGTGATATATCCAAACCTCAATGGGGAAAGTCTCCATGTAGATGGGATAACCATACAAGCAAAAAGAACTACAGTCCTTGCCCTCAAGGCACTTAGATTCTAGAGGGGAAGATAGCACTGAAAATGAAGCTGCAAAGGGCATAGAGGAGGGGAAGAAGGTACTCAGCACAAAGGTAAAATGGACTAAGCCAACAGGCCTTCAGTCTGGTAGGAAATGAAAAAAACAACTGGCCTAGGTGCTAACATTAAAAGGAGTTTGTGGATTTAAAGAAGTTAATTTGACTCATTTGAGATAACAAACTTGTAAGTAATGATGTCACAGGGCCATAGATTTAGAAATGGTGAGGAATATTAGAGAGAGATCAAGTCTAACCTCCTCATTTTACTCCTGAGGAAACTGAGGCAAACAGGTTAAGTGACTTGTCCAGGGTCACATAGTTTACAAGTCTCCGAGGCAGGATTTGAACCCAAGTCTTCTGATTCTAAATCAAGAACTCTTGCCACCGTAATCCACAGCCAGTGGGCTAGAAAAGACAAAACCTCTCTGTCTCTGGGTGTCTTTGGGCATGTTTATTTCTCTATCTCTGTCTGTGACTGCTTATCTCTGTCTCTGTCTTTGTCTGTCTCCCTCAATGAGGTCCTTTGTATAAATACATTAAAGACCCCTGTACCAATAAAGATCACAGTCATAACTCCAGACTCTTTAAGGAGTTGCAGTAGGTTTAGTTATTTGTGCTTATTCACATGATCATTAAGTGTTAACAAACTTTATTTGAAACTTCCCACCCACGACCGAGAAGTACAATGGGAAAAGCAATGGCTCTGATGGGGGAGGGAATTGAGTTCAAATTCATCCTCTAGCCCTCACTGTGTAACTCTTAATAATTCGCTTTCCATCTTTGGGTCAGTTACCTTTAAAATGGCAACGATGATAAAGTAGTCATAATGATAGCCACCAGACCTGAAATTTCACTGGTATAATCCTGGTGAGGAAACTTTACCAAAGCTTTCCTGAGTTTGCAACTTTGTGATTAGAGCCCTAAGGGCGGAAATCACCTACAATTGGCTATTATGTGTCAGAGATGAGAGCTGAGCTCAGGTTCCTCTGCTTTTCAGACTAGGTCTCTATCCAATACTTTCAAAGAGTGAAGTCCTCAAGAGTGGGTGTTTGTCCCTTTTCTTCCCCTCTCAAAAGGTTTTATCTATTCTACTCCCCCTGGATCTCTGACTAATATGGCTCAGCACCACACATCTAGTCTTTATCTCTGTAATTCATAATATAAAAGTCCATTTATAGCACAAAATAATGGGCATATTTTATTTCTAATTAAGATTACTCATCTGTTCACACCCACCAAGATTTCTACTGTGCTTTTAATTTATCACTGCTTACTTTCATGCACCCAGTTTAATCACACTAACGCCAGGAATTAGATCATTATAACCAGAGCTGTACTGAACTAATTTAATCTTCTCAGGGAAAAAGAAATCAGAACATTTTAAATTCTAGGGAAGCTTGTGTGTGTGTGTGTGTGTGTGTTTTAAAAACATAACATATACAAAAGGATATTCCCTATCTCACATTAAATCCTAATTTAGATCCTTAGAGTTGAGGTTTGATTATCATATAAAATCTTACATTAGTTAGTTTCCAAGGAAAATTAGCTTTTGCTTCAAAGCTACGGTAAGCTCAGGCACCCAGTATATCTCATGGATTTTGGACTTCAGAATGCAGCTAAAAAGAAAAAATCTCAGGGGATGAGGGAGGAGGGAGCGGAGGGGAATGTATTTCTGAGATCAGAGAAGACAGTTGAGCAGTACATTAACCTTGAAGTCCCAGTTCAGGAGCAAGTGAAAATGAGTTTGGGGCTCTCATCCCCTTCATGATATGAGTTCCTAAATATGTAGCCTTCAAGCCAAATCCTTACCAATGATAACACCTCTTGACTTTGACTGAACTCACCAATGTGTATCTGGAAGAAGGACTTTCAAAGGGGATGACTGAATTGGAGTTAAAATTTCCAATGCAACCAAGTCAATATGCCTGCCCTATGTTAGCCTTAGGGAATGGGGGTTTGGGGTGGGCAGAAATAAGGGGCAGAGTGTCAATCTGACATAAATTGGAACTTCACTAGCGCATAAACTGGGTATTGCAATTTAAGCTCTCCATGGAGAGGTGAAAGAATAAGGTTACTAGCAACAAAAGTTGACAGTATTTACTAAGCAGTCAATTCGAACGAGGCAGCTAGATGGTGTACTAGATAGAGATTCATGCCTAGACTCATAAAGACTCATCTTCCTGATTGCAAAGCTGGCTTCAGACACTTACTGGCCGTGTGATCCTGAGCAAGTCCCTATTGCCTCAGTTTCCTCATGTGTCAAATGATCTGGAGAAGGAAATGGCAAACCACTCCAGTATCTTTGCCAATAACACCCCAAATGGGGCCATGAAGAGCTAGCTGGCCATACCTGAAACAACTGAATGACAACTCATATGTGATAGTAATAGCATTTATAGAGCACTTTATGCTTTTCAAAGTGCTGTAAATATATTATCCCTTTTGATCCTCACAAATATCATGAGAAGTACGTATTATTATCCCCATTTTGCTGACAAGAAAACTGAGGCCCAGAGAGATTAACTGACTGGCCAAGATCATATATATTTTAAATATCTCAGTCAGGAATACAACTCAGGTCTTCCTCATTCTAACTAATCCCAGCACTCACCCTGTCTACTCTGATACCTAGCTGCTTATAATACCGTTACCTAATGATGTCAGTCTTACAAAGCACTTAACATATGCCATCACATTTGACCTTCATAACAACCCTGCAAGGTGGATACCAGTGACATTATCACCCCCATTTTGGAGGTGACCAAAGTCAGGTGCAGAGAAGATGAAGTGATTTGATGCAGACCACATAAGGACCTACTCAGCGCCAAGAGATGAACTCACGGTTTCTCGATTCTATTTCTAGTCTTCTGTCTAGCCATCACACTGCTTTTATTCATGATAACCTTCCATATCTGCTCTATGAGGCCAGCTCCTGTGTTTTCCTCAAGGATTGCCTCTGGCTGCATTTATCTTCCCTGATTAACCTTGTCACAATGGCTCATCCCTTCTCTGAAGTCCTGGAGCATTAGTTTATTTTTACTCTCGTGTTGTTCTCTACATTTTTCATGCATCTATCACAGAGAGAACATGACTAAAGCAAATTTTCATTTTTCATAGACACTAGTCACCTAGAAGCTACACATTGCTAAATGCCCTCATTACTATGTCAGCCTATGCATTACTCATAGTTTCTGTAACATTTTTGCTCCTGTTTCTGAAGTGATCTATTTTGAAGACATGCTTAATTTTGCCTTAGTTACTATCTTCTCAGAAATTTTATCTGCCCAGTAGATGGCAAGGTTTTGGTTAGATGGGGAAACTCCGTTAAAAAAAAAATCTTTTTGTTAAATAGCTTTGCCAATCCCGCCACTACATAACATTGTTTATTCAGCCAAAGTACCTGGCCTAGGGCTGTGCTCACAGCATATACTCATTAACCCTTTTTGGTATCTCCCGAAATCCTAGAAGGACTTAATGGCGGATCAGGGTGCTATCTCAGAGGGCTGGCATAGAGGATGTACAGGTCTGCTACCTAACATAGAGCAGCTACCTTATAGTAGGTAGGCCTTGCCTTATAGTCCTCTGGTTGCCTCCTGAAACTTCTGTGATAGCCTCATATGGAAAGCCCAACTCCAGCCCCGTCCCTATATTCCCACACCCACAAACTCCCTAATGGTCAGGCCACTCCCTCTCCTGGTGTAATTGTGCCCAAGTTTGGATAGTACATTTTGTCACTGTGGGACTCATGTCAATTAAATTTGCCCAATCAATCAATTAAAAGATGTTTATTAAGCCCCCACTATGTGTCAGGCCTTTTCCTGGAAACTGGGGACACAAGGAAAGAAGTGTAAATGTCTTCCTCTTGAGGAGCATTCATTCTATGGGGAGACATTACATTAACAAAAATGGGTAAATATAAAACAACACGGGGCAATTGGTGGGCAAGTGAGGAGGACACAGTTAGGAATGCTTGTCTTCCTCCTAGAAGGTTCCTGGTGTTTCTGGGTTTTGTTTTGTTTTGGTTGTTGTTGTTGGGGTATATATATATATATATATATAGTGTGTATATATATTTTACTTTTTGGAGGGCAATTGGGGTTAAGTGACTTGCCCAAGGTCACGACTAGGTTTTTTTTTGTGTGTTTCGGATTTGAACTCAGGTCCTCCTGTCTCCAGGGTCGGTTTTCTATTCACTGTGCCATCTCGCAGCCCCTTTTTGTTTGTTTTTTAAAGTAATTGTTAGAGTCTTTCTATAGTCATTTCAGTTGTATCTGACTCTTTGTGATCCCATCTGGGTTTGTTAGTTTTTTGTTGTTGTTGTTTTGGCAAAGATACTGGAGTGGTTTGCCATTTCCTTCTCTAGCTGAGTTTACAGGTGAGGAAACTGAGGCAAACAGGGTTAAGTGACTTGCCTAGGGTCACACAGTATCTGAGACCAGTTTTGAACACAGGAAAATGAGTCTTCCTGACTCCAGGTCCAGCACTCTATCTATTGCTAAAGAAACATAACATGGCGTTCAATTGTTCATATGTGTCCAATTCTCCATGACCTTATTTATCACACTGTCTACAGGGTTTTCTTGGCAAAGATACTGGCATGGTTTGCCATTTTTTCTCCAGTAAATTAAGACAAAGAGAGGTTAAGTGACTTGCCCAGGGTAACACAGCCACTAAGTGTCTGAGGTTACATTTGAACTCAGGTCTTCCTGATTCTACTGCATCACCTAGCCCAGCATAGATTTGATGCTGAGACAGATTTTTTTTTTTACTTTTATTGATGTGGATACAAATTACAATGAATTCATCCATTGGCATCTTGTATGACTCATCCATATCTTACTGTAAATCCTGAAGGTTCACCCTACATACCACAAACCCTCCTCTAGATCACTTGGTCTCATTTGCATATTAATGAAGCAAGGAGGTTGTCCTCTGACTTATTTTCAAAGCACTTTACAAACCTTTATGAGCTTTGTCCTTACTAGGTATTATTACTATCACACAACTGGCCGCCTCCTTTTCTGCCCAAACCTCTTTTTGTGTATATTATCCTGAATAGATCTTGCCTGGTAAAGTACTGCTACTTACCTCATGTTTACCATGCGGGTCTCCTCACTTCTTTATTTTGTTGCCAACTTTCACTTTTAAGAGACAGAGATACCCGAGCTTGTATCTATAAAGCAAACTGGGAAAAATACTGATGTTTAGAAGACATGCCTCTGTTTCTAGGAGGAGAAGCATGAGGTCATTTAAAGCAACGAACAATTCCCCAAATGCAATGCTGCCTGTTCTTGTGTTCCTATTCATTTTGGACTCAGGTGATTTCCCTTCCGCGCTGTCTTTGCAAACTTAAAATAGTGATGAATGATAGCTACAGTTTGTCTTCCAATTGAATAACATAATCTGCAGTATAGATAATTATCCATTCGGTTTTTCCATGTATGGATAGTCAGATTCTCATGGCCTGGTGCTGCCCTCATTCCAGCTTGAGTTCTCTTAGGCTACAAGGTGGACATGTCACTTGACCTCTCTGTATCTCAGTTTCTTCATTTGTAAGATGGGCCATAGTGATGCCCCCAACCTCAACAGGCTTCTTCTGCAGAGCAATACCATCTGAAAGGTCCTTCCCAAACCATAATTCACTTTGTAAATATTAGCTCTCATCATGAATGATTAATATCATAATCGCAAAATTGTGATATAAATAATAAAAATTAAAGATGAACATGTTGATCATGTTGCAACTGCCTTGCTTGGTCATCATATTTTCTTATTCTTCCTTCAAAACTTGGTGTTGATTTTGAGCTCTAAGATGTCTGTTTTATGACTATACATAGATATCTGATTCACAAATGACTCCCACGTTGGGAGCTAGTCTTTTCTTCTCTGCTACAATATAAGCATTTTAATTTCTATAGTGTTATTTGGTGCTTGCCATATCCAATACCTTGTGATCTCTTCTTTTTTAAAAGTATTTTATGGATGGTATTTTCTCCTCCCTCCCATGACTGGATGCATTGAAAAAGTATTTGTTAAGTGTTTACTATATGTTAAGCATTGTACTTATGACTGCCTCTTCCCCTTGCTACCACTACCATGCTCCACCCCACAGAACCCTCTCTCAAAACAAGAGTCAAAACTTATCAATATAGGAGTCATTTAATTCTCTTCCTTAAGAGAATATTCATGACATGGACATGGAGTTTGAGGTTAGACTTCAGTCACTTTCATTTATTACTCATGAAACATGCTTTTCAACATGTATTTTTTCCATCCCCATCTATATCCACCTTTGAATTATGGATAGGGAATAGCACCTGTGATTCATCTGCATAAGGAGATTTCCAGATGAAGAAACTTAATCTATTAATTAAGATTGGTGTATGCTCTGAAGGTCATAATCTTAGAGTGTGAACTCTGGTACCGAGCAGAACAAACTTTCCCAATGGTGCACAGCCAATTCATGTCAGAGATGGGCATCAACTGTCGGTTTTCTTAGCTCTAAGGTTAGCTCTTTATCCATCACACCTTGCTGACACTAAGACCTCTGCCTTTAAAGTCAACAAATGTCGAAGAAGATCTTTATTTCATTTGGTGGTTCTTACCAAGTTCTTCATAAATTGTCCTTACTGCCTCATTCTCTCTAACAGATGATATGCTTATGTTGTGATAATTTCCATGATGGTCTATTTTCAGGTGCTTATCATGAACCCTGCAATATGAGATTGACCAAGTGGCCCATGAAATCATGTTTCTTACTATCTTTGGATGCAACCACAACATAATGATGATGATGATGATGATGATGATGATGATGATGATAAAAGTTGATATTTTTATAACACTTTAAGATTTACAAAGCACTTTTCCAAAGGAGGCCATATGAACCATTCTTTCATTTAACTACAACTTCCTTTTGTCTTTTGGTTTCCTTTAGAATGGTGTAATGGGAATGCAAATTTGGAAGATCTTCCCTGCCCCTAGGCTAAAGTGCACCTGAAGCCTGGGGGTGGGAGGCTTGTTTTTCAGTAGATACTTTTTGATTAGCCGGTGGGTCAATAAGGTTGTTACATTCTCTGAGCTAGGAGAAGGCTATATAAGCCCTGATGTGAGGCTTTGTTTTGGGGGCTCACTTTGAGAAATGTTCTGTGATTTGATCTGTATTCTGGGAAGCCGTTGTCCAGGGCCCCCCCAGCTTTGAAAAACCCAAATGTGGAAACCCAGATGTTGACTGGGTATGGATGTAATGGCTGGACAGTTTGGAAAGCTGTCTACTTGATCTGTTTCTGTCTTGAACATTCTGCCTGTATACTTTGAAGTTCGGGGTGCTGACCTTTTTCCCCTGAACAAGGTAAACGATATATGTCTGACTGATTAAAGTAATCTTGTTAACCCATTTTGAGTTGCTTTCCTTTAACAAAGCAGATCTAAGAACCTGTGTGAGCAGCCACCCTGGAGACGCCAGGGTGCTTGTTGCTACAAATGGGCAGATCAATGGTATAGTGTGTAGAGTGCCAGACCTAGAGTGAGAAAGATTTATCTTTAGGAGTTCAAATCTGGCTTCAGATATATACTATCTGGGTGATCTTGGGCAAGTTATTTAGCCCTGTTTGCCTCAATTTCTCTTCTGTAAAATGATATAAAGAAAGAAATGGCAAACTACTCTAGTACCCTGGCCAAGAAAACCCCAGATGGGGTCACAAAGAATTGCACATGACTGAACATTTCCTTTAAAACAAAAATGTCAAAATTGATTTGATTCAGTTTCTCCAATAACATATTCACTTACTCACTGACTTAAATTTACAGTACCAACAGATACATTAAATGTTGTAGAAAATATAAAAAAAAAAAAAAAAACCTCAGACTGCCTAAGGAAAGAAAAACAAGACCATGTCAGAATTAGATTAGGACAAAGTTTCAGTGATGATCAGCTATGGGGATAGACCTGTGAGTGTCCATTGCACTCCTAGCCTGGGTGAAATGGGGAGATATGTCTACCCTCCAAAACAAATCTAAAAACCGAATGATTCTTATCACTTTCTCCCCCTTTGTGACATTCTACCAATATCACTAAAGATACAGAAGAGAGTCGAAATCTTTTAAAGGACGATTTTATTTTTTTTTCCCCTTCTTGAGTTAAAATGGCAAAACAATCTATCAATAACTAGTGTATTTGGTGGCAAACTTCTCCCTGCCTTGGATGACTGAATCTCAGAAAGCAGAGATAATCTTGTTTTAGTAACCATACTCAAAGCCTTTGCAATACATTAGGATTTATTAGAGTTTGCTTTCTATCCCTCTAGGTTTTTAAAACCCAGTACTAAGTCCATCCCACGACAGGACATCTGGGACACATCACCTTTGTGAAGGCAAATTTTAAAGAATTTTATGTGTTATTTATTATCACAGATGTGGTAGAGAGCAGACTATGTATTTGGAGATGGAAAGGATACAGGAAATCATTACAATGCAAAAGATTGTTCAAGAAACTGTAAACCTCCCTCCCCTCTCATTTATCTTAATGAAAAGTTCCTCTCCTATTAGTTTGAGCTGAGTTGAAGCAAATTGATTGCTCTCACCTCTTACCTACCTCAATCTCCAAACTATGTGCCTCATAGTCATAGTCAGTAACTTTTACTGGGTCCTTGGTGACTACTCAAAGGATGGGAATAATGAGATGTGGCAAGCAAAGATACTCTGAGATTCTAAGCCAAGGTTAAGAGGGAACATGATGTTTTTGGAAGAAATGGGCAATTTGGGGAGATGAGTCAGTTTTTTTGAGGTGAGGAGTGATATAGGTTTAATTCTAAGTATATTTAGCTTGAGGTGATGATGAGTCATTCAAGAGAAGATTTTCTTGAGCTTTAGGGTAGTTTATGTGAGAGGGTGAGCTAAATACAGTTGAAATCATGAAATCAGGTGAGTTCTTTGAAGAATTTAGAGGGAGATCAAAGAGAGGATACTTAAAGTACAGAAGATGGAAAAATTCCCTTGCTGAATTATATGGGGTTTATATCTTTTTGTCATGCTTCTGGGTACATAATAGCCCTTGTTCAAATCAGCTTTCTACTGGTCTATTGTCAATTTGGGTGATCTGAAAAGACACAGGATGAAGCATCAAAGTGAACTGACAACTTTGTCATTGGCCCTAGTTCTAGGGTGTGGATTAAAGAAACTCACTTTAAGTGGCTAATAGTTTTGGAAAGACAAGTCAGATAGAGGGCCACAGAATGGCCATTGAGATACTGAGTAATCCACACATGGAGAGTTTTAACTATGATGGGTTAAGCATGTCTTTGCCACACAAAAAACAAGACATTTTGAGAACATTTATAGTCTTTTGACAAAGTAGCAACAACTGTGTTTAGCACTTTTTGATTAAAAATAATTAGTTAAATAAGAAAACATTATTTCTCCCATAAGGGAACTGTAACCTAGGTGAGTTCCCTTTGGGACTGATCCTTCCTGGCTCATCTACCAGCTGAATGAAGACTGCATGGCATCTTTTGTGCCATTTGCCACTGGCACAAAAATGTCAAGTTAAGAGTTTGGATATATACAACTACTCATTGACAGTTAGGAGGAGACAGGAAACTGGTTCAGATCACCCCAAGGTATTTATCAGGATAGGCTCCATTCTTTCCATAACATTTCAAATACACAGCCACATGACATAAGAAACCAAGTTGGTAGGGCGTCAAGAAAATAAAGGAGGGAGAGGGGAACGTCTTTAAAAGCCTTATAGAAAGTCCTCTCCATGGATTTCTTCAAACTGTGGGGATAGAAGTAAATGGTGAAGGTGGGATAGAAAGTCATGAGGACAGAAACTGAGCTTAAACTATATTAATGTCAGCTAATTCATTTGTTAAGTCACTGTTGCATCTCTCTCATTCATCTCATTTTGATAAGTGGAATAAACCAGTTTTCCTGTGAGCGCCCCTCTGGAGGGGCATGAAATTAAAATCAAGAGATGAACAATTTCATGGACACTTGGCATGGTATGTAAACACATTAGGAGCCTCTTCTTGGTTCCTGGCAGGGAAATAGCCCACAATTGTTTTCTGAAGTTTCATTCAGGATTGCTTTTCAAAGGGAATAACGGTACAAACTTGATCTCAGATGAATTTCTCTAGTCTCACTTCTCCAACTATCTTGAACTATTCATCTTGAACTAGATGTCCTAGAAGATGCCTTAAGCTCAACATGTCCAAAACTGAACTTGTCTGTTTTTGTTTGTTTGTTTTGCCCCAAGCCTTCCTAACTTGTCTAATACTGCAAAGTACAGGGAAGCCTCTAAAGCTACATATCATCTTAACTTCTAAATCTCTCTTACTCTGCCCCCAATATCCAATCAGTTTTCAAATCCTGTCATGTCCACATCTCTCATTTATGTCCCCTTCTCCCCTTTAACACTGGCTGGCACCACTCTGGCACAGGCCCTTATCACCTTACACCTGGATGACTTGCAATACCCTCTGGCTGGTCCCCCTGCCTTGGGTCTTTTCATTCCAGTCTATCCTCCACTAAGATATCAAATTAGTTTTCCTAAAGGGCAAGTCATATCATGTCATACCCCTATTCAATCAGTTTCAGTGGCTCCCTGTTGCCTCCAGAATCAAACAGAAAATTCTGTCTTTAAACCCTCCGTAGCCTGGAGCCTTCCTACCTCTCCAGTCTGTGTACATTCTACACCTCTGAAATCCAGTTAACACTGCCCTGTCCCTTGCCCATGACACTCCATTTCCTCATTCTGGGCTTTCCATGCTTGGAACTTTCTTCCTCCTCATCTCTTCACCCTAGCTTCCCTGTATTCCTTTACATGTCAGCTGAATCCTAACTTCTAAAGATGCCTTTTCCAGCCCTCTTGCTTCTTGCTGTCTTCTGATATTATCTTCATTTTAATGCTTTATATAGTTTTTATTTTGTTTAAAACTGTTTGTTTGTTACCTCCCACAACAGACAGTGCCATCCTGGAAAGCAGAGACTGGGTGTTTGTTTTTCTGTTTGTGTGTGTGTGTTTTTTTTTCCTTTCTGTACATTGCCAGCATTTAGTAACATTCATTTTTATGTTGGGGGTCACATAATACTGTCTGACAGTGGCAGTTCCATTCCAGTGTCTCCCATGTCTCACAATTGATTTCAAAGATCTTCAGAGAGATTTTAAGAATGTCCTTGTATCACTTCTTCTGACCTCCTTGTGAGTACTTGCCTTGGGTGAGTTCTCTCTAAAATAATCTTTTAGGCAAACATACATTTGGCATTAGAACAATGGGGCCAGCCCATCAGAGTTGTACTCTCTGCCCTAGAGTCTGAATGCTTGGCAGCTCAGCTCAAGAAAGAACCTCAGTGTCTGGTACCTTATCTTGCCAGGTGATCTTCAGCATCTTCCTGGGATAATTCAAATGGAAATGGCTCAGTTTTCTGGCATGCTGCTAGACTGCTAGGTTTCACAGGCATACGACAATGAATACAGGCATGCAACAATGAGGTCGACACAATGGCTCTGCAGACCTTCAGTTTGGTAGGCAACATAACATCTCTTCTCTCCTAAGCTTTCCTCCAGAGCCTCCCAAACACTGAGCTAGCTCTGTCAACCTCATCATTTATGGGTGCATCCCTGGAAAGAACACTGCCAGGAACAGTGAATTTATCCACAGCATTCAAAATCTCTCCATTTGCTATAACCAACGGTTCCAATCATGGATGGTGCTGTGTTGGCTATTGGAGAACTTCTGTTAATATGTCACATGGCACATAGTAGGTGTGCAATAAATGCTTGTTGCCTGAATGACTGACCCCTTTGCCCGTACCATGATATTGAAGTACAGGATAATGTAAGTGTCTGGAGAGCGTGGACTATTATATTTGTATCACTTTATCCTCAGCAGCTAGCACAGGACCTGGTTTAGAGTACATATTTAATACATGCTTATTGATCTTATTTAAGGTTTTTTTTTTCAACTCTAATTAGTTGAAAAAATTTACAAGTAACAATGTGTGGTATAGTAGAAAGAATGTTAGATGTGGAGCAGGAGACCTGTTTCAAATTCTGCCTTTACCCTTTCCTTACTTCCTATGTGAATCTGGTGGATTTGCATCATCTCTTTTGGCTTCTGTTTTCACATCTATAAAATGAGGGAGTCAAACTAGATGAAATCTGTTCTAATTCTAGATTTATAAACTAGTAGATCTTCTTTTCCTTACGAAGACCAAACAATGTAAGACACAACCAGAGATTCCATTTGTATTTCTGTGTGACATGGAGCTCCATTGTGACCCATATTGTGACACTTACAACTGGAACTTCAAGGATAAGAAAGAGATGGTAACCCAAGGGGACAAGACCTGCAAGGAAGCATAGGATCCATTATCTGGAGTCAAAAAGGACCTTGGAGACTCATCAGCTTCCTTGCTTTATAGATGAGGAAACTAAAGCCCAGGCAGGGAGTTGTCCAAAATCTCCAGGGTGATAAGCATCAGGAGTTAGATTTGAACCTGGCTACTTTGAGATCAGAACCTATGTACTAAGCTACTTCCTCATTCTCCTCATTCAGTGGCAAAGCAAAAGGTTTCCTTCTTCAGAGTCAAGGAGATCATGAAATCTTATAACTAGAAATAGAAGGGCCCTTCACTCCTGAATGGTGACTTCTCAAGCAGCCATCACTTTAGGAAGGAGCTGGTCATCTTTGTGTCATTGCTGGACTCTCTCTCTCTCTCTCTCTCTCTCTCTCTTTCTGTCTCTCTTTCCTTCTCCTCCTCTCACTACCACCCTATTCAGTCATCTTATGTCATCTTCCCCTTTAGAATGTAAGTTCTTTGAGGACAGGCACTGTTTTGCCTGTGTGTACTTGTACCCCCAATCAACCACACAATCAATCAATTAAGTGCCTCCTATGGGCAAGACACTGTGCTAACTGCTGGGGATACAAAAAAAAATTAAAGATAGTGGTTGCCCTCAAGGGGCATAAATCAAATGCAAGCAAATAAAAAGTCAGCTATAGCAAGTTATATGTGGGGATAGAAAGGAAATAATTAATAGGGAGAAGGCTTCAGAATTAAAAGAGACTGGGAAAGGTTTCCAATAAACGATGGGATTTTAGTTGGGGCCAAAAGGAAGCCAGGGAGGTCAGTTGTCAGAATGGAGGAAGGAGAGCATTCCAGGCATGGTGAATGGCTTTGAATGCCAATCAGAGCATTTGTATTTAATCCTAGAGGAGATAGGGAGCTACTACAGTTTACTGAGTGGGTGGGGTGAGATGATTGGACCTGCACTTCAGGAAAATCAAGTTAGTGTTTAGCATAATGTCTGGTAGAGAGTATTTAACAAATGTCATATATATAGACATCATAGTATATATATATAGATATATATAGATAGTCATATATATCATATCTATATATATATATCATATATAGATAGTCATATATATCATGCATGTATATGTCTATCTATCTATCCTTCTCTAAGTCTGTCTAGTCCAAGTGTTCATGCATACACATGTGTGTGTGTGTGTGTGTGATATACAAACTAGTTCCACAGTCTGGTTATCCCTATGGATCCCTTCTCTTTATGTTTTAAATACATAAAATAAAATTCATAGTATTACAAAGGAAGCTTAGCTATCTTAAAATAGTTATTTAAAATAAAAGTGGACAGAATTTAAAGAAATGAAAAATCCAGGATCTAGGCCAACTTTCTCATTGTTAGAGAGGAGAGAAATAAGACATAGAGAATGATGGTTTTGGTCACACAAGAAATACATGATAAAAGTGAGATTTGAACTCTGATCCTGTGGCTTGAAAACCCATGTTGTACACTTGGATACTTATATGACTATTTTAGTAATCAATCAATCAACAATCATTTCTTAAGCACCTACTATGTGCTAGGCACTATGTTTAGTGTCAGGGATAAGAAAATGAAAAAAAAAGAAATAATTCTTGCCCTTGAAAGATAAAATAAAATGACATTTCTTGGTAAGTTTGTGCCTTCATTGAGGCAAGATTCAGAGCTGTTTTCCTCTGCTCTCCTGAAGCAGTCTATAAAAAGCAAAAATCTATCTGATCCATAGATCATATGGCAAGCCTTCCAATCACCCCCTATTCAAGTCAAGCTTCCCAGAGTGATTCAGCAAAAAGGCAAAATTAGCAACCCTATTGATTATGAATTATTCAGGTAAATGGGTCGTAAACCTAGATTTAATAGCTGAGAGGGAGCCAGGCTCCCCATTGCTAGAGGGATAGGATTTGAGATGGGAGACACACTGCAGATGCCAAGTTCTCTCTACAGACGACTTGCACCTGGAGACAGGAGCTATGAACCATGGCAAGAAAATAAATTTGAATGGGGGGGACAGGTGGGGATTGGCATGCACAGATAAAAGTCAGAGTACAAGGAGGAGAGACCCTTCTGATGTCTCAAACTGGGGTCCTGCTGTCTGGCCATTTCTTCCAACAAGGCCCATGATGCATGACCTCCAACATTCCATTTCACCACCACTGGCAACCATTGATTTAATGTCCCGAATTTCCCTGGTCAGGGAGGGAGACCTTCCCCCTGCAGCCTATTAGAAGAATTCTTTGTTTTTTAAGCAGGAAGATTGTATCATCTTTACTATGGGCTTAAAAAGATCTCCTCCAGGATTTTTGTTGCTTAAGTGTCTCCTGCTAAGCAGAGTTTGCTCAAATTGCTTATAAGGAGAGAGGAGAGAGAGGCTGTAAATTGCATACTTCCCAATTCCCTGAGCTACTCGAGAGTCTGTACAGTTGAGGGACATTAAAATGTCATACAACCTCACTGCAGTCAGGGAGATAAATAAATAAATAAATAGAAGGAAAAGTCCCTTTCGGTGCTTTCTGACAAACTCTTTTGGCTGGTCCATTCGTTTTCTTTTCCCCTCTAAAATACATAGTTTTTCTCCTTCATTGTCATTGTGTCCTTCAGTACAGTGCATTCACCATCATTGTTTGCTATCAGCTTGGGTTTGAACCTTTCCAGTTTTCTGGTCTCTTTTTCCGAGGCTATAAAAGCTTCTGAAGGGTGACTACCTCTTTGTACTCCTGTATGGTGTCTGAGAAGCAGTGGTAATTCTCCCCAAGCACTTAGCATGCTCAGGTAAACGTAGAGAACTTTAAGGAGGACAGTCACAGACCTTTCCCTGCTGGTGGCCTCAGTTCAGGCATTTTTGTTAGGAGAACAGGGGAAGACACATGGTCAGATGACTTGTCAACTTCACAGTTTTATCTACTTTTTTGTTCTTTGTAGATCATAGGATTCACGTATATTAGTGTTCTTTGAGGGCATAATAAGAAATATACAATTGAAGAAAAAATGAAAGACTTTTGGCAAGCAAAGCAGACAAATGAAAAGCTGGTAGAGGAGGAAGGCATCTAATGGTGGATTCAACTCTTTCTTGGCTAAGGCCATATCTGTTTGTGGTTGCTGATGAAATCGGACAATTAGGCGGGACTTGGAAATCAGACTCAAAACCTTAGAGGACAGGATGCTCCATATTGATGGTATTTACCCAAGTAATTGCTTACCACTGAATCCCCTGCAGGGACTAACAGTTAATTAAAATACATAAGCTAGCCAGTTACTGTGGCAAGAAATTAAGGACTTTGAATAACCCAGGAAAAAAATGCTCTGGAAGTTCATCAGTAGCAGTCTATTTACAATTTCACACATCCACTTATAGGCTTGACCCAGTCACTGCTGTTCCCTAGGTAAGCAAGGTGGGGTAGGGGATAGAGTGCAAAATTCAGACTTGATCCCACCCTAAGTACCAAGTGTCCCGGAAACTGAGAGCTGAACAAGACCTTGGAAGGTATAGAGTCCTGCCCTATGGCATTTGACCATAACGTAATTTAGGTCCAGAGAGGAGAAGTGACTTATCCAAGGTCCCACAAGTAATTAATGACTGAGGAACATGTGACTGGAGCTCAATCCAATTTTTTTTTTGCCTCTTAAATCATGTGTTTCCTCCACCTCTTCCCCTGTTGTATATGTAACTAGAATCAGATGGCCTTCAGTTGGGAGTGTTGGAGTGAATGAAATCAGTCCAAGTCAATTTTCTAGGCTCATTTTATCTGTTTGATGCTCTTAAAGGTCTGATGCAAGTAGAACCAAAAGCGTTTTGCCTTTAATGCTCACTTTCAGTTGTTCCCTTTGTTCTTTAGGGATTCGTGGGGAGCCAGAGGGGAAGAAATCTTTCCAAGTCACCAGTAAGAAAAACATTGTTATGCTCTTCACCTGAAGCCCCAAGGTCCTCCAAATACTGTCTGGAGAACTATTTTAACCAGATTTGTTGTCGGCATGAGTCATATCCACATTTGAAATTTAGATGCTAATGCAGAACTTTGGAGATGGATAGTTAGGCACCACTGGTCTGCTGCAGCCTCTTTGGAACTTTGTAGTGTATTAGCTCTAGGCCATTCCAGTGCAATTGAAAAGATTTGGCTTCTCCACCCTAATTATCTGCTGACGTCTGTCCCAAATTTAATGGCCAGAGCTAGTTGTGCCTTGCACATTTTAGTGATATTCAATATCATTATTATGCATATGTTGATGATTCACATTTATCTGCTATCACCTGGATTACTGAGGATAGGGAAATGAGTAGTGGAAAACAATCTGTTGGGATGTTAATGCCATGGTTATAACAATAATGCCTTGTACCTGGCAGGGAAGTCAGAGAGAGAAGCACATAATTTCTTGGAGAAATAAATGAATAACATATTGCTCATATGAGCTTTGCTTTTTGTATTGTTTCCACTGGTACTCGCCCATATTCTTTCTCTTGGCTTAGTACTGTACGCCTGACTATGAACTCCTCCTTCCAGGACTTTGTTGGCACAAAGGCAATTATCATTAGCCGGTTTAACGAGAACTTTAATTCAAGAAGACAAATAGTTCCTGCTTTCCCTACTCTCCCTAATGTAATGTGGTATATTTTAGGTTCAGGATCTTTGTAAGACAACACATTACTCATTTTTCTCTTCAGGGACTGGAATTGAAAGATTACAAGCCCAAACTTGATTGCTTGACCATCATCTGTGGCCTGCGGGGTAAGTTTTGAAAAAGTCACAAATAATCACGGTATTTAAATTCAATTCATAAAAATAATTTATTAAATGCTTACTACATGTAAGAGAGGTAGCATGGCCCACTGGAATTGCTGAGAGTTGCCCTCATATTCAGGAAGAACTGGGCTCAAATCCAATTTCTGACACACACTGGCTGTTTGACCCTTCAGGAGCTCCTTACCCTCTCAAGGCTTTAATCAACTCTTTACTAGCATTTTAAGTTGTGGACAAGGTGACAATCTGCATTGATAGAATTAATTTCCTATCTTAAAAAAAATCAAGGTTCACTACATATTTGTATCCCTGACCCATTTATGTACAGAGATATCTCTATGGGTTTGGGCATCTGGAAGAAATTCAGCTGAATGAAGGTTGTAGCAGTAGGAAAGGCTATGATCCACATCTCTTTGTGTCTAAAATGCTTGAGTAATCTGGAGACAAAGATCTAAGAGTTGAGAAAGTTGAAGAATTAGGAGGTCTGATTATTTGAATAGGACAGTGTTTAGGATAAAGAAGAATATAACCAAGTACTAAGCTAATCAGGGAAAAGGGAGAGTGAACTGGAGGTCCACATAGAGCAGCCAACAAGGCTTAGGACAGAATGGAATGAGCTTTCAAGGAAGAGAAACAATTGTTGAATGAAAGAAGATCATATAATGGTAATGGGAAGCAACGAGGATGAATGTCTTCTCCCCTTCCTGGGCCAAAATATAGCAGGAGATGTTTGTTTGTTTGTTTTTACATTAAAACCCAGACCAAGGTTTTAATGAGTACCAGAAGATGGGAGGTGTCTGACAGAAAGAGAAAATGGAACTCGCCACAAATGTTTCTGTTCATTTGTTTTAGTCATGCCGGACTCTTCATGGCCCCCTTTGGGATTTTCTTGGCAAAAATACTAGAATAGTTAGCCATTTCCTTCCCTATCTCATTTTACAGAGAAGGAAAGTGAGGTAAACAGGGGAAAGTGACTTTTCTAGTATCACACAGCTATTACCAAATTTGAATTCATGAAGATGAGTCTTCTTGATTCCAAGAACAGTGCTCTATCCACTATACCACCTAACCAAAAATAGAAGAGGGTTTTAGGGGGCATAGTGGAAATGGAAGGTCCTAGAATCCAGGGACTGAAGAAAGTTATAAGGCTGAATTTACTAGAGGGGTGCCATTGGTTGACCTGCACGACCATTGCTGCCGATCCAAATACTAAACCCAAATAATATGAGTGAGATAATCTCTAGACAAGGCTATAAACTTGGAGAAGGTGAACCTCAGGGAGAGGGAACAGAAACCATAGAACCCTGGGGACAAGTATAGTCAGGGAGCCAGTCAATATAGTGGCCAGCATTTTAATGGAGGTGGGGCAGGGCAGTACTCCCACCAAGGTTGCTGGCACCTGAGACAAAGCACTTCACCTCTGTTCTGTTCTGAGTTCCAGGCCTTACGCACCAGACATTATCCTAAGTGTTGACAATAAAAGACAATTTCTCTTCTCGCCATCCCCTCAAAAATTAATATAGTTCCTTTCTTCAAGAAGCTTAAATTCTTTTCCTATTGTTTTAATTTTCTATGACATACTTAAGCAATCCAATTAAGGGCTACAATCTTTAATTACAAAATCTAGAACTTTACAGTTTAATGTAAGGACTCTGAAGATATCAAAGGCACAGGAAAAAAAAATCTTATCAATACTAAAAAAACCTGATCATCAGAATATCAATAATTATCAATCTATATACCTTCTCTACCCCAATACAAAATCTTTACAGGAGTCTTCTATACATAACTTGAGTGCACACATAATTAACTAAAATTTGTAGACAACATAAGACCCTATGGAGATTATTTTTATTACATTATGTTACTATGATTTGTTTAAACTAGAACAATTGTTATATTGTTTATTGATCGCTAACAAAAACTATCTTGATTTATTTAAACAAAATGCTATTTAACAGGTCTTTTAACAAAAAGATGCCACCTGTCTATACATGAAAATAATTCCAAATTCAATGTTATATATACCAACAGAAATAACTCTGTACAATGACCCTCTGATAATAAATGTCGGTTGAGTTATAAAGCAAGGAGATGCATGCACACCAAAGCTATTTGCCATTATGATGGAGGGCACTGAGCACAGAGTCCAGGTCAGGGAGGGATTCCCTGTGTATGGGGAGGGCATCACCAGATACTGTTGTTTGTGGATGACATTGTACTGTTTGCATAAATCCCCAGAATACTGCAAAGCCTCCTGGAAAAGATCCATAATCATTCAAAGGACTTTAGCCCGTTCATACACAAAGGAAAGATTAAATATATGAAGACTGTTTATTGCCTAGATTTCAACACCCATTTGGATGAGCACTGTATAGAGCTTGTCCACTGCTATTTATACCTGCAACAGACTGTATATTTGGACAATTATTTGGGTTTAGAATTGAATAGAAAAAGTACAGTGGGCTCTATTATTTATAAAAAGTGCTAAGTTCTTGTCCTGACCTTAAGCTTCCTATGAAAGCTAAGATCCATCTTTTAAATACTAACCTTGTACCAATGTTGCTATATGGCAGAAAGTCATGGAATAAAGCTAACTCCAAGGAATTAAAATAGAGAATTCCACTGAGATCAATAAAGAGGAGAATAAGGGACGGAAGTAGTTGCAACAGGCACATATTAAGCTCTTACTGTATGTTAGGTAAGGCACTGAGCGCTGGGAATGCAAAGAAAAGAAAAAAATTATCTCTACCTTCAAAAAGCTTATGTTCTAATGAGCAAGATAGTCTAAATGCTTAGATATAGACAAGCTAAGTACAACGTTAATGGAAGGCAATATGAGAGAAGAAAGCATTAGGAGTTGAGGGGATTGGGCAAGGTCCCTTAAAGATTATGCAATTTGAAACGTGCTTTGAAAGAATGCAGGGAACCTAAGAGGTAATAATGAGGGGAAAAAGCAGTTTAAATATAAGGTATCATCAAAGCAAAGGCACAGAGGTAGAGGATGGTATGTTGTCTTTGGGGAATTGCAAGCACTCTAGCATTTCTGGATCAGAGAGTGGGAGTACAGTGGGGGATTAAAGTATAAGAAGACATGAAAGGGAGAAATGATTATAGGTATTTATATTTGATTCTGGAGGTGATAGAGAACCACCAAAGATCACTGAGTAGGGGGTGACATAGTCATACTTACCATTTAGAAAAATCGCTTTGGGAGCTGAGTGGAGGATGAATTAGAATGGAGAGAGATTTAAGGTGAGGAGACTATTTTTATCATAATTGTGAAATTCTAGGTTACAGGGAATTAGAGTCTGGACTAGATCGGTGGCTGTGTAAGGAGAAAGGAGGGGGCATATATGTGAGATGCAAAGGCAGAAAAAAGGTACTATTTGGCAATGGATTGTAGATATGAAATGCCAAGGAGTGAGGAATTGAAGGTGACACCCAGCTTGTTTGTCTGGGTAACCTTGAAGATAGCCATGCCCTTGACAATGATAGGGAAATTTGAAAAAAGGGGAAAAAGATAAGTTCTATTTTGAACATGTTACGTTGGACATGCCTTTCAGACACCTAGTTTGAGATGTCCAAAGGTCAATGGCAATGCATGACTGGGCTCATTAGGGCTAGATAGATAGATAGGTCTGGGAATCATCTATATGGAGGTGACAATTGAATCCGTGGGAGTTGATGGTAGTATAGAGTGAAGAAAAGAAGCTTCTGGACTAATTTTTGTGGGGGATCTATGGTTTAGCGGTGTGCAGCAATAGGCCAGAATATGCGGAGTAATTTCTAGGCACATAACTTTTGAGGAACTCTGAAAAATACCAAGAGCAAAAAAATGCCAAGGAAATGTATGTTAGTCATGTGACAAGAATAAGGTATGACCGCGGGACCACTGGCATGTTCCCTCAGTATCCTCCCAATATAAGTCCTCTGGCATGTTCAGTGGAGTTCTTCCGACAAACAATGCAAGGACACGAACAAGATTTTGTTAAAAATGTATCTTGTTTTGGTCTCCCTCACCACTCCCCTTTTCTAGCAAATATAGTAAGTTTATAAATAGCCAGGGGGCAATGGCAGGGAATAAGACTGCAAAGGTGAACTTGGAAGTAATATAAACTGTCCCAAAGATTGAAGGGGCACAATTTACAAACTATAATATATTAACCAAAATTCACATCCCGGTAACATGTGCTGAATCATGGGAAGGTGCTGTTGTCAAGATGTCTGGGCCTGGGTTATTTATGTTCCACACAACTTTCAGACCTCCCTAGTTCCAGAACAGCAAAACATCAAAAAGGCACTGATAACTTTCAGAAATAACTTTAAAGTTTTACCTAGAACTTTGAGATAATTTGACTATGTTAATGAACAAAACCTGGCATTGCACAGGTAAGAGTTAATATGTTTCTCCTCCCAAAAATCCTATACAAATAAGACCTCAAAGCCCTGCTCCCTGAGTAATCTTCCCTATTCATGGGTTCTGTAAGTGACATTCTCTTCCTCTCCCCTCTCCATACTCCTGTTTTACCATTCTGTCCCCTGTTCCAATGCCATATCTCTCTGTACCACTGTCTTCACATGTCTCTGTACCTGTGTGGTTATTAAAGTGTGATTGCTGCCCCATTTCTCACCACTAATCATGGTCTTCCCTAACAAGTACCCAAAAAACTAGACATGACTGCTCCTGTTTCCTAATTTCATAAAGTAATTCTCAATTCGATATTTACATAGTAACATAGTATGACGAGTCATTGGGGGTAGGGGTTGCAACCTGCAGTGTTGGAGAGAACGCCTGAATTGAAAACAGATCTATTTAGGCATTAACAGATGACTATATTGAGTCACAAAAATGTAGAATGACTTGACTATGAAGACCCAGGGCCACAGACTACTCATTAGTAAAAGTGGATAATTATACAAATGCTCATTGAAAATGGAAATATTTGAAATATGTATGATGTTAGTTATATAATATTTGTAAATGCATCCTAGTAGAAATAGCAGGATGATTGTACATAATTTTTCAATACTAAAAGATCTGTGATTCAGTCAATGGGGTCATTTCCTCAACTGATATGTATCCTATCCCCTCCATATCTGAATACATACAATGGTAATAGGAAGAACAATAACAGTATATATTTTGAAGTTTTGTGGTAGGGAGAGGGAAAGTCTCAAGAGTCTGTCAAAAAATTGGATAGGACCAATGGATAGAAAATGTAAACTCCGAGGGGCGGCCAGGTGGCTCAGCGAGTAAGAGTACTGGCTCCAGTGTCGGGATGACCTGGATCAAATCCTGGGCTCAGATACTCAGGACCACACCCAGAAATAACTGGCCGTGTAACCTTGAGCAAGTTACTTAACCCCAATTGCTTAAAAAAAAAAAAAGACAATGTAAACTCCTCTCTGCATCACTTTCTAACTAAAGCTGCTCAAAAGTGAAATGGGCTGCCTGAGGAGGTTAGGGATTGATTCTTTGCTAGAAGTCTTCAAGAAGAGGATGGGTGACCATTTTTTATGTATCTTATAGTAGAGATTCTATTTCAGGAATGTGTTAGAAAAGATGACCACCCAGGTCCTTTCACACTCTGAAATTCTGTGATTCTGCGATGATAAAATACAAACACAGCTTGTTCCACTGGTTGTATCGACATAATGTAAAAATGATCAGTCAAAAAGTGTTGAAAACAAATTTCCATTTAGCCTTCGAGATCCCATTTAAGAACTTTTCTGCAATAAGTTCAGTTGGTTCTCTAGCAACAAGAATCCAATTAATTACTGGATCCATACATACAACATTTTCTGACTCTGACAACATGCCAGATGACATATTTCGACGACTTATGGTCACCTTCATGTCATGATGAGGGATAAGAATGAGACTTTACTGGAGGATCATAGATCTAGTTCTGAATGGGATCTTAAAAGAAATCTAGTTCAATCCTTGTACTTTGCAAATGAAGAAACAGAGTTGCACATCCAAAAAGTTATTAAGTTTCCTATATCCTTTGGCCTCCAGAGAAATCAAGTGATTCAGGGCCATAGCATCATACATCTAGATCTGGAAGAGATGTAACCCTGCCTCATTCTAAGATTATAAAATGGAGTCCTCAAGGTATTTAATGGTCCTTTCCATATCACAAATGTAGTTATTTCAGGCCTACGCTGAAACTGAACAAAAGTCCTCTGGATTTCAAACCCCAAATCCATTCCACTGCTTCAATAACCAAACAACTGTTTATCCATTATAGCAAAAGGCAAGAAAAAACAATTACTGAATTCAGCTATTATTTTTTTCTTATTGCTCTGACAAACCAGCTCATTGAGAAGGTTCCATGACCTTGTATGCCTTGTATGCAATGTATTTACTTCTCCCCTTTGATTCATCACCTTGTATATGGTATAAATACTTCTCCCCATTAAATACTGGAAAAGGGAAACTTTGAATGAGTTAACTATCAAATTGTTTTGTCATCTAAAAGAAGCAAACATAATTTGCATTCTTCTAGAAGTGTTTCCTTGTCAGAGTATGTTTTCATAATGGGCCTTATTGATTGCATTCATTTAAAAATGGGAACCCTGTTTTCTGCAATCAATTAACAAGTTCCAAGGTCTCCAATATCCCTGCTCAGCTTGGAGATGAAGTGAATTTGGCTAAAAACGTTAAGTGATAGACATTTTACAACCAAATAAAAATAGCTTGAAAATATATTAAGGGCATCTTAGCGTTGCTGTGGAGGTGTGTGATGGGATACTAATGCTTCTCCATAAATATCTTTGTGCTGAAATATTAGAATGGGTTGTGGTCAGAGGACTGCAGGCATAAAACAAATCATTGACGGTTTATTTATCCATTCAGTCTTCTTTCCTCACAGTGACTGATGGTCTCACATTTGGGCATCTTTTACTACTCTTACATTAAGCTTTTCCATCAGGAGGATGCAATAAATTGTACAAAAATCCATCTAGGGTATTATCTCCCTCATAAAAACATTTCTTTATGAGGCCCAGATTACTTCTGCCCTTCTCTGTCCCTGCTCCGGAGGTCCATGAAGTCCTAAGTCATAAAGAGATGAAAATGGGACAAGAATTAGTGAACTTGCAGTAATGCCATTGAAGGCAATTGAGGAGGACAGCAAAATCACAGATTGGAAGCTGATGGAAACTTTAGAGGTCAGCCAATTGAGCCTCCTCATTTAAACTTGAAAAAAGAAGGCTCAGAAAGCTTCTGTGACTTGTACAAGGCACTTAGATAGTAAGGGTCAGTAAGTGGTAAGCTGAATTTTTACCCAAGTCCTCTGACTTCAAATCTTGGGTCTTTGTAATACATGACCCCTCCCTCCAAAGTAGATACAGTTGTTTTGTTTTACTATTTTGCTCTTTTCCTAATTTCAAATATTATGACAATCAGAGCATTAAATATTTAGGAATGGAAGGGATATTCAAGGTCGCATATCCCAGAATGTGCAATTTAAAGATGATGAAAATAAGCCTCAGTGAGGTGGACTAATTTGCCCATTGTCACACAAGTAGTAACAGATGAAGAAATCTAATCCAGCTCTATTACCTTAAAATCCAGCACACTACAACATGTTATTTTTTGCTATCTATAATCCGCTTTAAAATATATAGTCCCTTTAAGCTAGCTTTTTTTAAAGCAAGTGTGTAAAGCTGCTTCCCAGAGCAAACCTAGAGTCTACTACTGAAAGAACCATGGCATTATATGCAGATCAAGTCAACCTGACCTGGGAAGAGAATGGTAGGAGTTTTTCTACTCTTGGAGAAAGTGACAAAATACTTTCTGTGATTATAGTCCTCAAGGCAAAATGGTAGTTGTTTATTTCCTTTTTTCCCTCTTTCCTAGAAAGAGGTTTAAGCTCTGAGGCAGTTAAATGGAGATAAACCTGAGAGATTGCTTCAGAGGTTGGTTTTGAAAAAGTATAGTTACAGAAATGATTTCCTAGAGTGAGGTGCCTACTGTCTGTGTCAAGGAAAAACCTTTCCAAGGACCTTTAACATCAAGACAACTGGAAGCCTTTCTATCATCAAGATAAGCCAGAGAACAATGACTTAATTTCAATACTCAAACATGCCAATGCCCCCAGAAGTTAATAATCAATGGGAGTACTTCCTCCACCTGTACAGATTGCAACCCATCCCTGCCTGCCCCTCTATCCATTTTTCCCAGAAGTTCCCTTCAGATTGTCTGCCCAATGTGGTGGGGTCTTTCTTGGTTTGCCTTCACTTTTAGAGTATGCCAATCAAGCACAAAGGTTATTCATTAGATTTCCTCTACTCCACAGGTGACTAGGCATCTTATTTTTTAATTGTATATTTTGTGGATGATATCCTTTATTCCTATTCACCTCTTTAGCTCCTTGTTTCTAAAGGATTACTGTTTGCTCACACCCAGCATGTACATTATCAAAATTGCATCATGGGTGATCCTCAACCTTAATTCTTCTAATTTTATAGCATTTCATAGATTATAAAATAAAGCAAAAGCACAGTAGTAATGTTAAATGACGGACCTTTATTTCAGGGATGAATTTGGAATAATTAAAAAGCCTCTTTACCGAAAGCAATCAGACCACTCTCCTCCTCTTTCTGGGACCCACTCCTCATTGTCCCTTTGTATTACCTATCATATATAACACATACATGCATATATTTATGTATACATACATATACATATAGATATGCACATATATAAACATATACGGACACACAAAGATATGCAATTCATATGTGTATATATAGACACACGGATGTACACATGCATATGTACATAGTTACATGGACGAATGGATAGATATCCAATTGTATATTATAATCTGCAATATAGACATTCTTTTAAAAATATTTTAATTTTATTTTGAACTTAAACACCAAAAAGAATATTTCTGTTCACATAGGAGTAAAAAAAGGGGGTTCACATATGAAATTGTGAATATCTACTTCATCCTGTTAGAATTTTTCCTTTAAGTATTTAATAAATTCTTTTAAATTTGCCTGGCTTGTTTCCTTCTGTTCTCGTATGTGAATCTAAAACATTTAAAAGGCTTTATATGGGGGAGGATACATTACTTTTGCTTACCTATGCTTCACCTATTAAAACAAACAAACAAAGCAAGAGAAAGGAAATAAGGAAAGAACATTCGTAGTAAAAGAGCACTGATAAACAAAACTAATTCATGTGGTGGCCATGTTCAAGAATATGTGTCTCCTTCTGCACCCAGACTCTATCATTTCCGGGCCATTCTTAATCTACGCTTTACTCTGCATCAGTTCATAATCCTCAGAATTTTCTGAAACTTCTTTTGTCATTTCTTACGGCCCAGTGATATTATATTGTGTTATATATATATAATTTGTTCAGCCATTAGCCATCTCAAAATAGGTGGACAGCCACTTAGATTCTAATTTTCTCCTCTTCTCTGTTTCTGACTATCCCTGTTTGTCTCTGTCTCTCTTTGTCCCTATCTCTCTCTTCATTTTCATCATTTTTCCAGAACCAGGAAGTATATTTTTCTTGTGACTGTTCCCTCCTTGGTATTATCTTGTTTCCTGCAGCACCAACGTTTATCTACTTGTTTACCTTTTGAGTTTGATGCATTTTTATACCTAATTTTGTTTGAGTGTGTGTGTGTGTCTGTGTGTGTGTGTGTTCAACCTCCTTTCTTCATTCCAGGTAATATCAAGTGTCATTTTATACTCTTGTGTGAGATGAAAAAGTTCTGAGTCTGAGTCTGAGATCAGAAAAGGTCTTTATTTTTTCTCATGAGAAAGGGCACTGCCCCTGGCGCTCAAAAGGAGTCTACCAGGGAGCGCAAAATGTGGAAGCTCACGGACTTCTCTTGTCCTGGTCCTAACTCCACCTCTAACACCTGTCCTACCTCACCATTGGTGGGTGAGGCAAACACAATCTTTCATTAGTGTTAATTGAGTGGCACAAAGCAGATTCAATCCTTCATTATGTATTTCCTTTCACCAAATTTGAGAGTGCCCAATTAGAAGTGGACTAGCATGGTTTTCTTTCAAATTACCTCATTTCAGGGAAATCATGAGTTACACGCAAGACTGAATTGGTTTACAAAGTATGGAGAAGAGATAGTAATGTAACAGGGAGTTAAAAGCAATAAGGGAACTTCACTTTGAGACATCTCTCACACTCATCACCCAATTAAGTTATTAGACACAGCAAATTTTACTCTCTTCTTCCTCCTTTCCCCACTATTGTATTCCTTTTGCTTTTTCTTTGCTTTCTTTTCTTAAAACCCTCAAAGATCTCCTCTCATTTTTAATAGAAGTCACCAAATCTTGTGTGATTTTGTACTCTGGATCTTAGTATCTGAGTGTGTTCTTTTTGGAAATTTGCAGGATTTATTTTCTTTTTTTCTTTCTTTCTTTCTTTTCTTTTCTTTTTTTTTTTTTTTGATGTGTGATTTCTGGATTTGAACTATAGCATTCCTGGGAATTTTCCTTTGGGGATTTCTTTCAGGAGTTGATCAGTGGATTCTTTCTACCTTCCCTTGGTCCTCTGATTCTAATATATTTGGAAAGTTTTAATTTGTAATTTCTCGAATTACAAAGTCCAGGTTTTAGGGAGTCAAATAATTGGTAACTTGTTACTCTTTGACCTGTTTTCCAGTTTGGTTGTGTTTCTTTTAAAATTTTTTTACATTTCTTTTCTTCTAGCTTTTCAATCTTTTGATTTAAATAAAATCTTGCTGTCTTCTGCAGTTGTAGATTTCTGCTTGATCTGTTCTAGTTATAGGGGGTTCCTTAGTTAGATAAGTTTTATATATTATTTTATGAGATATTTTTTCTCCTTCATTTTTCTCCTCCAGAGATTTAATTTCTTTTTCACCTTTGCTTCACCTTTTCACCTTTGCTTCAATCCATATCGTTATTACAGAAAATTTGAGTTTCTATTCACAGTTGTTATGGAATTAGTTTTTCCTTCTTCTGGGGAATCTCTAGATTTGCAATATATTTTACAATAGTCTCTGTCATCTTTGCTTTACATATCACTTTACCTTCAGTCACTGAATTGGGACTTTGTACCAGGATTAGGCTCTGCCCTTTGTTGTATTTTGGGATAAGGTGATGGGACCTGTTTGGATAGCCCTGGGAGACCTAAGTTCCTGAGTTGACCTACAGTTAGTTACAGGAAATAAGATAAAAAAAAACACTCAACAACTGTAGAAAGTAAAGGAGATTCTGCAGTGACTTATATTAAGGTGTTTGTAATTATGGTCTGTATATTTGTGTTGAGTGACTATTACTTGCATCCCAAATAACAACTGGTCTCCCTTCTCAAGGGAAAAGTAAAAGGATTTGAGGAATGCCTTCTTACACCACAGATATTTAGGAAGAATAAATGTTTCCTAAATACATGAAAACTTTAATGGGAAAGAAAAGAATCTAATAAGTAAGACAAATCATTTCAAGATGATGGAAGATGGAAAGTGTTAGAGAAGAAAGAGAAGGAAAAGACCAGCTTTACAATTATAACTTAGAAATAGATACAAAGCTGTTTATGATGAGAAGAGATCTGGATGCTCTGAAAAGGGAACAGTTTCTTTTTCTCCCTGGATTGATTTTGTCAAGCTAAAAAAAAATGATCAAGTGAGACATCATTCAGTAAGGGGCAGGAGAAAAAAAGAAAGAAAAGAATGGTAGCAGTCAGTGATTCTCTGCTCAGGATGCCAAGGCAGCTATTTGTGAACCTGATTGCAACAATAGAGAGATTGTTGTCTTTATGGTTCACGTTTCAAAGACATAACACATAATCTCCGAACACTTATCAAAATAGACAAAAATCTACCAATTTCTGGTGATTCACATGTGACCAAATGATAATTCAAGGAGGAATATAAACAATATTGTCAGGGATCATAAGGTTTTTGCCAAGAAACTGGAAGCTAGATAAGTTAAGTTTGTATTCTCCTTAATTTTGCCCAAAAAAGGTAAGACATATAGAAGAGAAAAATTAATTGGGGAAGTAAACAGCTAGCCAAGAATATGTGGTCTAAGGATGAAATGTGGATTTCTTTATGACAAATTGGAATATAGTATTGACAAATATATGACCAGAAATATGGTGTACCTAACAAAGGATGGTAAAACATGTTTTTATCTATTGTCTTGAAAATGTAATTAAAAAAAACTTTAAACTAAAGAAGACAGGAATAGAAAATACATCTCATGTACATCCCCTACATGAGAGAATATGGAGAAAATCCACAAAGAAAGAAAGAGCACCTGGGTATCATGGATTCACATAAAACAAAATTCTAATTTCTTTTTTCCCCCTCAGGTTTATTATATATTTGTTTTAACTATTTTTTTTAATTTTGGGTTCCAAATTCTCTCTTTCCCTCCTGCCCCTCTCTCATTCATTGAGAAGGCAAGTAATATGGTATTAATTATACATGTGAAATCATGTAAAACATATTTCCGTATTAGCAAGAAAAATAAAGTGAAAAATTATACTTCAATTTGGATTCCAGATTTCATCAGTTCCCTCTCTGGGTTGTGAATATAATTTTTTTAACATGAGTCCTTTGGAATTGGGTTGAATTATTGTATTGATCAGGGTTATCAAGTCTTTCACAGTTGGTCATCATTATATGTTGCTGCTGCTGTATGCAATGTTCTCCTGGTTCTGCTTACTTCACTTTGCATCAATTCATAGAAGACTTCCCAAGTTTTCTGAAACTATATTTTTCTTCATTTCTTATAACACAATAGTATTCCATCACATTCATATACCACAATTTGTTTAATCATTCCCCATTTGATGGCCATCCCCTCGATTTCCAATTCTTTGCCACCACAAAAAGAGCTGCTATAAATATTTTTGTCCATTTAAGTCCTTTTTCTTTGGCCGTTCTAAAAGACAAACTTCTAGAAAGGAACTAGGATTAAAAACTATTGACTCAATTGCCTAAATGCACAAATGGCCCAAGTATAGGCAACAAACAATAGAAACTAATGTTATTGACACAAGGCAGAAAGTTTGACCTCATAGGTATCAGTGAGGCTTGGGGGATCAAGTCCATAATTGAACTGTGTCTCTGGATAAGTAGATCATTATTTTTTTTTTCTTTGTGGAGGGCAGTTGGGATTAAGTGACTTGCCCAAAGTCACACTGGTAATAATTGTGTCAAGTGTCTGAGACTGGATTTGAACTCAGGTCCTCCTGACTCCAGGGCCGGTACTCTATTCACTGTGCCACCTAGCCACCCCTAAGTACATCATTCTTAAAAAAATAAAATGGAGGAAAATGTTTGGGGGGGTGGTAAGGGAAAAAGGGACATGTTTTATATTGTTCATGTGAGCAAATATAAGACTCGAAGGGGGAAAATTTTGGTCAAAAAAGGAAGAAACAGAAGTAATTTATGTCACTGGATGATACTACAGAGGAAATAGATGAGAAATGTGGAAATTAGCCTGCCAAAATATAGTGCTGATAAGAGATTTCAATTATCCAGAAATCTGTTGAAACTCATGCTCTGGCCAAAAGCAGAAGAGCTGATTTATTCTTGACTTGCTTTAGTGATAATTCCATCTTTCAAAATCAATCAATATTTATTAAGCACTATTATGTGCCAGAGAAGCTAGATAGATGTCAAAGGGACATTCTATTCTGAATCTGATTCTCATTAACAAAGTAGGACTGCATATTGGGGTGGAAATTTTAGGAAGCTTGGGGGCATGAGTATTCCATCCCAGTGTTTGTGATAGAGAAGAAGGGCAAATCTGGACATTGTCTGACATGCACCCACCATTTTGTAAAAAAAAAAAAGGATTTCAAAAAAATCAAATGGGTAAAAACAGATAGTCTAAAATGCTTTAGTGGAACTCAGCCTGGAAAGGATGGGAAATGTCCAAGAATGGAATTCCGAAGATACAAAGGGAAACAATTCTAAAGAGAAGGGGTAAAAAATAATGATTTGACTGAAGAGATCAATGTGGATCCACAAAAAATTCACCAACCAATGTAGTTTTTTACTTTTTTAAAATAAAATATGCTGGAAAATGGAATTAAGGCCAGATAACAGAAGGTGACTATGAGAACATAGCACAGTCCTATAAAAATAGTCTCTGGTATGCTAAAGCTCAGAATGAACTGATACAGATAAGGGAAGCTAAGGGAAATTTAAAAAAAAGATTCTTTTTAAAGCTGTATTGAGAGAAAGGAGAGAATCAAAGAAGGCATAAGGCATTTGTTTCGGATAGATACCATAATATAACTGACAACACAGAGAAGGTGGAGCTGGTAAACCCTCATTTTGTTTCTTTTTTTTTTCTTGTTGTTTGTTTTGTTTATCTGCAAAGGAAAATGACCTTTATACTAGAACAAAAATTATTAACAGAGGGTAGATACCCAAGTAATGGTACTGTAAGAGAACACTGTTGAAGATGCTCAACCTGGAACAGGTAAACTCCATCCTGGAAGCTGGTTGTTGTCATAGTTGAGGCAATGTCAGTGATGTTTGAAAGACTGTGGAAAAGAGGCATAAAAGATGGGAAATAGCAAATGTGATCCCTATTTTTGACTGAGGGAAATGAGTTTGCAGTCTATAAACAGACAAGTTTAATTTTGATTCCTACTAAGATTCTGAAATAAATCTTTAAAGAGATGACCAACATTAAGAAAATAAGAGTAGTATCAATGATAACCAAGACACAGCATGTTTTCATCAAGAACAAGTTTTACCAGACTAACTTCATTTCTTTTTTGGCAGAGGCCCTGATATAGTCAATGTAGGGAATACAAGGTGAACTATACCTATATTTTAGTGTAAATTTTGAAGAAAAACATTTCATGCTACAATTGTGGAGAAAATGGAGGAACTATGCTTTAGACAATAATACAATCAGATTCATTCAGATCTGGTTGGAGGGTTGTAATCAAACAGTAGATGTCAATGGTTCAATTTCAATGTGGCAAGAAGTCTCCATTGGTCTACCTCAGGAATTTGACCCTAAGCTTGTGTGTGTGTGTGTGTTATCAATGATTTGGAAAAAGGTATAAGTTGCAGGCTTATCAATTTTACAGATAATGCAAACCTGGAAGTTTTACTTAATACAATGAATAAGAGATTTGGACTCCAAAAAGATCTTCATGGACTAGGGCACTGGGTGAATGTGATAAGATAAAGTAAATAGGGAACTTTTTGAGTCTTACAATTGGGTACAAAAAATTAACTCCATAAATACAATATTGGAGGAGTATTGGTTACATTGTTCTAATAAGAATATCAGGGTGTTTTAGTAGACCTCAAGTTCATTATGAGTCAGCATTTTGTGATAGGGCATTCAAAAAAAGATCAGTGTGATCTTGGGATACATTAAGAAGGGTGTTTATAACACAAAACTAGCCATGTGACATTGGGCAAGTTACTTAACCCCAATTGCCCTACCTTCCCCCCTCCAAAAAGCAAAAAGAAACGAAGGGTGTATAGACTGTAGGAATAGTGAGCTGATCATCCTATCGCACTCTTTACTCTTAAAATTTTCTTTGATGTATAACATTCAATTCCATCCACAACAATTTAGAAACATAATTTGAGTAGTGTCCTTAGGAGGGCAACCAGCATAGTGAAGGGCCTTGAGCCTATGACATATTAGAATCAGTTGAAAGAACATGGCATGTTTAGTCTAAAGAAGAGAAGACTTGAGAGGACATGGTAGCTGCCTTTGAGTAACTGAGGGGCTGTCATGGTCAGGAGTGATTAAAGTTCATCCATTTGGCTCTGGAGGACTGACTCAGGAGCTATTGCTAAGAGTTTTAAAGGGGCAAATGTAAGCTTGATGTCAGGTAAAACTTCCTAATGGTTAGAGCTATTCAAAGGTTGAAGCGATTGCTACAGGAGGTAATCCAAGAGGCAGTAGATTCTCTTCCCCCTGAGGGCATAGGCTGACCAAACTCTTTAAGTATATATTATTGTGCAGGTTGCTTTTGTGTATAAATTGAAGTAGATAGTTGCTGAGTTTCCTTCCAACACTCAAATTCTCTAATATTTATGATCTGAGGGTTGTTAAGCCAAATTAACTCTGGTCTTTTTATCTCTCAAGGAATTTTGTATACCAGTTAGCAGATGCATTGGAGATACATTATATTTAAAGGTAGAAAAAGCTCTTAAACTAAAAATTAAAGAAATATATCTAATTGTACCCTGGAGCCTCTTTACTTTAAACATTGCTCTAAAAACAGCATGTGATTTGATGTTTGTTTAATGTTTTAAGTTTACTTGTTTTAATAAAGAGATCTGAAGGGCGGCTATGTGGCACAATGAATAGAACACTGGCCCTGGAGTCAGGAGAACCTTAATTTAAATCCAAACTCAGACACTTAACTAGCTGTGTGACCTTGGGCAAGTCACTTAACCCAAACTGCCCTACCTCCCTCCCCCCCAAAAACAAAGCAAATAAATGAATGAGATCTGCAAGTATTGCCTGTTGGATATTAATCGGTTAATTGGTTTCTGGAAAAAAAATGTTAGGTAAACTATTATAGGGGAAAGTTAGCTCCACAAAAAAAAAAGTTTTAAATGGGAGATTTGGGGTGGTCAAAATTCAGGTTGTTTAAGCTTAAAATATGTCTATCTAGAGACATGAAGCTATAATGAAAAAATCAAAATATGGTGACTGAACTGAGTAGAATTCATTAGGATAGAATGCCTGAGTCACCAAGAGAGAGGGAGGTTCTGGGGCTTCGGCTTTCTGTGGGGCTTATCCTAAGCAAAAGAAAGATGTATCTTTGTTTAGGAAGCAGAGTTTTATTTTGTGGTCCCATATATCCACCTTGACTTGGCAGGAGGTAGACACCACCCTTAGAAAAGCAATCATAGGAGTACTGACAAAGTCAAATGCTTTATATGTCTGTGGTAGGAGGGGGTTCAGTGGGTGAGCATGTACTGATTGCATCTTACATATGAGGACTCTGAATGGGTATGTGTTGAAAAAAAGGATGATCTTTAGTATTCAATTTCTTGGCAGGAAAATCGACAGAGAATGCAATTGTCTTAGTGGGATATCTAGCCTCAGTTCCATAGCCAAAATCTTTGAAAAAGGCATTTATGCTTGATGTTTCCACTTCCTTTCCTCTCTGTGTCTCCTTAACCTTCTGCATGCTAGCTTCTGCTATCATTGTGCAACTGAAACTGCCCTCTAGAAAGGTACCAGTAATCTTAGTCGCCAAGTGTAAAGGACTTACATCGATATGGATCCTTTTTGATTTCTTCAAAGTCTTCTGGTACTAATACATTCTCCTTCAAGATATTCTCTAGGTTCCATAACATTAATCTCTCTTTATTCTCCCATCTGACAAGTCCTCTGAATTCTCCTTTACTGGTTTTTTTATCCGTGGTGTGCCAACTAAGTGGTGGGTGCCCCCAAGGTTCTGTCCTGAACCCTTTTCTCTTTTCATTCAATACTAACTCACTTGATGATATCACCCACTAAGATGAGGTATATTATTATCTTCATATAAATCATTCCCAGATCCATATAGAAAGCCTTATTCTTTACTAAGTTACAATCACATATCACCAATTGCCCTGTTGACATCTCAAAAGGAATGTCCTATATGCATCTCAGATTTGACACATCCAAATCACTTCAACTCTCCCCTCTTCCAAACTTCCTCTTAAAGTTGAAGGCTCCACCATCCTCAAAGTCACTTGGACTCACAATCTCATTATCATCCTTGACATGCTCCTAACTTGTGCTTACCCCATATAACCAAACTATAGCAAAATATAATTTCTACCTTCACAACAGATCTTGTTTATGTAACCTTGTCTCCACACACAGAACCACCAACCTCACCTCATTAGGCCTCCTAACTGACAAAGCAACTTTCCTAAAGCATAAGTCTATGCACTGAGTTCCACAGGGGGTCCCTATTACTTCCAAGATCCAATGTAAAATCTATTGTTTGGCTTTTAAAACTTTCTATAACCTGACCTCTTCTTACCTTGCTGTATCCTCACACTTTACTCTCCTATTCTCAATATAAGATCCAACAATAGGGCGGCCAGGTAGCACAGCGAGTAAGAGCACTGGCTCCAGTGTTGAGAAGACCTGGAGATCGAATCCTGGGCTCAGACACTTAGCACCCACCCAGAAACACCTGGGCGTGTAACCTTGAGCAAGTTACTTAACCCCGATTGCTTAAAAAAAAAAAAAAGATCCAACAATGGCCTACTTGCAATTCTTTGAACAGCATGCCCCATCTTCTGTGTCTGTCCTTTGAAATGACCCCCATGCCTGAAATGATCTGCTCCCTCACCTTTATCTCTTAGTTTGCCTGGTTTCCTTCAAATCTCAAAGTCTTCCTTTCTCAAAAGACCTTCCTTCTATTATGTATATAACTTCATGTTGTTGTTTGATCATTTCAAAATATACAACTCTTTTTGACCCCATTTGGTTTTTTTTTTTTGCTGTTTTGGCTTAGTTTGGCTTTTTTTGGCAGAGATACAGGAGTGGTTTGCCATTTCCTTCTCCAACTCATTTTACAGATAAGGAAACTGAGTCAAACAGGGTTAAATGACTTGTGTAGGGTCACACAGATAGTAGGTGTCTGAGGCTAGATTTGAATTCAGGAAGATGAGTTTTCCCAGTTCCTTGCCACTGGACTACCTCATTGCCCCAATATAACTTGTGACTAGTTTTTTGTATGTTACCTTCTCTAATAATATTAATTGATAGCTATCATGCATTTAACAAATTAAGTTAGAAAAATGCCTAACATTTTATCATATGTTTCTCACAATAACCCTAAAAGGTACGTGGTACTATTATCCGTATGTTATGGATGAAGGAACTGAGACAGAAAGAGGTTAAGTGATTTGCCCAAGATCACACAGGTAATTAGTGGCTAAGGCAGAGTTTGAACACAGATCTTTCAGACTCTAGATCCCACCAGGGTAGGGAGTATTTTTTTAACTTTCTTTGTATGCTTAGTGCTTAGATAGTTCCTAGTAGGCAGTAAGAATTTAATGTAAAAAAAGGCTTGTTGAATTTAATTAATTTGACTTTAATTAGATAGACTGCTGAAGGACTGGGATTTATAATCTCAGGTTTGATTGATGTTTTGGTTAGTTTTGCTGAAACCCCACCCCCACACTCCATCCCCACTTTTTTTTTATTCTTTGTTATATTAAATAGCTCTCTGGTGTAGCCAGGAGTATATTTTGAAATAAAAGTGAAGTTTAAAAAAAGTTCTCAACAAAAGAAAAACAAGACAGACATCACAGTGTAGATAAATCATTTGACTTAAGGACCTTCTACTATTTCTAGCAGCATAGATTTAGACATGAAAGGCACTTTGGGAGTAGGCTGAAGGCATTGGTATGGTGAATAAGAGATCATTGGTGGACTTTGGGAGGTCAGTTCCAGTAGAGTTGTAAGATCAGAAACAAGACATAAAGTTTGAGAAGAAGATTATGGTGGAAAAAGGGAAGGTTGGGGTATTTTGCCATTCCTTCAAGAATTTTGGAAGTTAAGGGAAGGATCATCAATTTTTAATTATTTTCTTTATGCTTATAACTTCCACATCAGCTTGTCCTCTCTATCATCTGTCCTGACTTCAATCTCATATCTCTGAGTGCCTTTTTAGACCTTTTGAACTGGATATTCAGTAGAAACCTTAAGCCTAATTCATTATCTTTCCTCCCAAGTCTTCCCTTCTTCCTAATTTTCCTATTATTGTTGACGGTACCACCATTGTCCCAGTCACCCAAACTCACAATCTAGGTTTCAATCTTCACACCTCACACTCTGAATGCCATCCCCCCAATCTCCCCTCCCTGCCCCCCCATCCAGCCACTAGTTTAGCCCTATTGTTTCTATCTTTGTAACATCTCTCATTTGCACCATATACATCTACAATACTTTAGCAACCCTGGTACAGTCCTCAGATCACTCCACACTTGGACTACTGCAATAGTCTGCTATTTGGTCTCCATGCCTCAAGTGTGTCCATACTCTGTTCCATCAACCACTGAGACACCAAATTGATCTTCCTAAAAGTCTGATCTGACTAAATCATCTCTCTAATAAACTCTGCTGGCTCCCTGTTACCTGCAGGATTAAATTTAAAATCCTCATTTTGGCTTTCAAAGCCCTTTCTAACCTGGCCCCCACCCACCCACCCTTCCAATTTTCCTACAGTTTACACTCCCCCATATACTCAATGGTATAGTGATACTGTTCTCCATGCTATTTCTCTTACATGAGACTCCAGCTCCTGTCTGAGCATTTTCAAAGGCTGTTTCCTGTGATGCTTCCTTCCTCCTCCCTGCTACCTAACTTCCCAGGTTTCCTTCAAATCTCAACTAACATCTTACCTTGTACAAAAAAATCTTTCCCAATTCTTGATCTCAGTGTCTTCTTTTGGGGATTAACCCTGATATTTCCATATAAATCTTGGAGAACATAAGGTTTTTGGTTTGATTTGGTTTATATCTTGTCTCCTCCATTAGACTATGAACAAGAACTTGTTTTTTGCCTCTCTAGTGATGAGCACAGTACTTAATATATGCTTATTGCCTGATTGATCATAAGATCATAGACCTACAAGCTGGAAATGAACGCAGAGGTCTTCTAGATAAACCCTTCATTTTATAGGTAATGAAACTGAGAACCTGAGACGTTAAAGAGATGTGACAGTAACTGGAGGAGCCGAAGGGTCAAGGAAAGTCTTCTTGAGGACTAGAGAAACAGGAAAATATTTGTAAATTGGTGGAGGGAGACAGTGAAGACACTGAGATGAAATATACCCAGAGGAGAGTTCAAACCTTTCTGCACCAAGAAGAAGAGGGCAGTGAATAGAGATCAAGGGCTCCGGTCTGAGGGTGAAGTTCCTTAGAAACAGTAAGGGAGAGAACAGAAGAGAGCAGGGACCCCCTCTCAGACTCCCTCAACCTTTCCAGTGAAGTTGTCTGCCAAAAGTTTTTCACTAAATGAGATGGTTGGCAGTGAAGTGGGAGCTTGAGGAGGGAGAAAACATTTGGAGCAGTAACTGTAGACAATGGCAAAGGGCGCTTGTGTACCTTTTCAAGCTGAGGCCAGATTTTGTTGAACTGCAGGGCTAAGAGGAGTTTATACAATGGGACTTTATAGCTGGGTGAGGTTAATTCAGTTTCTGGACTTTCTCTGGAAATACTCAGGACCCAGGAGGAGGAGCCTATGAGCCTTGAAATTCCTGTTCTGACAACTTCTTACACTGACCCATAAATCTCTTGAAGGTCAGGTCTCAGGATAATGTGTAAGAGAGTGTTACATTTCCCTGTACATCTCCTGAAGCTCTGGTGTGCACTTTGACATAGACCAACTGAAGGAAGCAGGTTGAATAACACACCATGAAGGTCTTCCTAGATCCAAGGTTCATCAGGGACATTTTATTACTTCTTCCCTCAGTACCAAGTCAGAATTCTTCCACCTCCTCTTCTCCAAATCTTTGTCAAACTCTCTTCTGACTACAAGCCCATAAGAGTGGATTTTATATTTGCAATAGAATGTAATCTGCATCTGAGAAGGCAGGGGTTCTTTGTTGAATGAAACATTCAAACCTTGGTCTCCTTACCCAAATCCATCACTCTATCCCTTACAGAATGGGAGCATGAGGATTTATTTTTTTTCCCAATGGGTATGAAGGCACTCAAACAGGTGCTATGGAGTTCTTAGAATTGGATCAGACATGTATGATACCAAGATCATCCAATGCATCCTGGGCCATCTGGACTTCGATGACTCTGGAGGAGAAACTGAGGCTGATGGACAACTCTGCCTCATTTAAATTCAATTCAAATGAGAGTAAAGACATCACCCCATGATGTCATTGATCTTTGAAAATGAAGGGTGAACAACGACTCTCTCCCACATGGAAAGGTATGCAATAATGACAATATGACCTTTCTCCTGCTTCCTTTACCTTTCCTTTGAAGTCGATAGATATTCAATAAGCAAGGAAGGTGAGTCAAAGGCAGAAAAGAATAACTATCTTCAGTTAATACCTGGATGGCATTCATAGAAAAGATATTATACCACAGATGAATGAAGGAATGAAAAAAATATTTACTAAATGCTTCTTACATGCCAGGCGCTGTGATATATTCTAGAAATATAAGAATAAAATTATACTAATGAGTAGCATTTATATAACACTTTAAGGTTTGCAAACATTTTTACATATCTCTTTTGGTCCTCAAAAAAAAGCAAAGTGGTCTCTGTAGCAGCAAGCACCCTAGCATACCCAGAATGGCTGCTAGCACAGGTTCTTAGATCTGCTTTTCTAAAGGCAAGCAACTCAAAAAAGGTTAACAGTCTTATTTTAATCAATCAAACATATCATTTACCTAGTTAAGGGGAAAAAGTCAGCATCCTGAACTTCAGAGAATACAAACAGAAATTACAACAGAAAATAACACAATTAAGCAGACAGGGTTTTCAACTGTCTGACCATTACCATCCATACCTAGTTAGTTACCAGAGAAGGAAGCACCAACATCTGGGTTTTCAAAGCCAGGGAGCTCAACGGCTGCCCAGAGTCTCATCTGGCAAAATCACACAATTCTTCCCAAAGTGAGCCCCAAAGCAAAACCTCTCCCGTGGAGTATATATAGCCTTCTCCTGGATCAGAGAATGTCACAACCCTCTTGACCCACTGCCTATCACAAAGTACCAAGGTGTGGGCATTCCTGAAAAACAAGCCTTCTGCCACAGGCTCCACGTGACCAAATTCAGCCTCATAGGGGGTAGAGTATATTTTCAAATCAGGGAAGGTTCTCAGATTCACTTAAGCCTATCAAGGCAGGGAAGATCTTCATATTCCCATTACAGTCCCTACAGCCAAGAAATTATATCCTAATAGAGGAAGACAACAAATAAAGGAATATTGTTTGGGGAGGGATGTTCTGGTAAGGGAGGTTGAAAGAATGATTGATAGAGTTACAAAACAATTGACTGACATGGCCTTTCCTGGAATGGTAGTGGGGGAAGGGATTAAGATAATGTGTTCTATGTGTCAGGCACTATGCTAATTGATTTTTATTTTATCCTCCCAACAAACTTTCAGGGCAGGTGATATGGTTTTGCATATCTTATAGTTGAGGAAATTGAGACCAACAGCAATTAAGTGACTATTCCAGAGTCACACAGCTAATAAGTACAAATTTGAACTCACATCTTCCTGACTTCAGGCCCAATGCTTTAACCACTGGGCCACCACCTACCTTAAGTGTTCATAGTTCTAATGTTCACAGGATCATAGATTCAGAGCTACAACAGATCTGAGAGACCATCCGATCCAAGCTCCTCATTAAAAGCTGAGGAAGCTGAAACCCAGAGAGGTCATTACTTACTCAGCAAGTGATTGTGGACAGATTCATACCCAGAACTTCTTTCCTTCAAGTCTAGTACCCTAGCCATTTTACTACCTAAGTCTTTCAGAATTTCTGTTGTTGTTGTAGTTAAGTCATTCAGTTGTTTCTGACTTCTCACGATCCCCTGGACTGTAGCATGTCAAGCCCTTCTATCCTTGACTATCTATTGAAGTCTATCCAAGCTAATATATTTTGCTTCTATGACACTACCCATGCATCTCAACTGTACCCTTCTCCTTTTGCCTTGAATCTTTCCTGACATCAAAGTCTTTTCCAAGCTGTCCTATCTTCTCGTTACATGGCCAAAGTACATCAGCTTCAACTTCAGTATTTGACCAGTGAAGAGTATGAATTAATTTCTTTAACTCCTTGCTGTCCAAGGGACTCTCAAAAGTTTTCTTTAGCACCACAATTCTAAGGTGTCAATTCTGTAGTATTCTGCTTTCCTTGTAATCCAACTCTCACAGCCATATATTGCTACTGGAAAACCCATAAGTTGACTATCTAGAGCTCTGATTGGAAGATCATGCCTCAGCTTTTTAGCATACTGTTTAGATTTGCCATAGCTTTCCCCCAAAGGAGCAAGCATCTTTTAATTTCATAGCTGCAGTTGTCATCTGCAGTGATCTTTGACCCTAAGAATATAAAATATGACACTGCTTCCATTTCTTCTCCCTCTATTTGCAAGGAAGTTTGGAACCAGTTGCCAAGATTTTAAGGTTTTGTTGTTGGATTGTTTTTGTTGATTTTTTTTAATATTAAACTTCAGGTCAGCTTGTACACTCTGCTCTGTCATTCTTATCGAGACTTCTTAATTCTTCATTTTCTACCATCAGAGTGGTATTGGCTGCATATCTGAGATTGTAAATATTTCTCCCAGCAAAATTAATTCTGTCATTTCATATGATGGATTCTTCATATAATTTAAATAAATAAGGTGATAATTCACAGCCATGTTCTACTCTTTTTCCAATCTTAACCCAATTGGTTTCTCCATGTTCCTCCACATTCTAATTATTGCTTCTTGACTCATATATAGGTTCCTCAACAGATCAGTAAAATGATCTGTTACTCCCATCTCTTTGAGGATCTGCCATATTTTTTTTGTGGTCCACACAGTCAAAGGTTTTAGTTTAGTCAGTGAAGTAGAAGTAGATGTTTTCTTGGAATTCTCTCATTCTTCCATCAGCCATAGAATGTTGGCAATTTGGTCTCTAGTCCTTCTGCCTCTTTGCTCATCTGGTAATTCTCAGTTCACATATTGCTGAAACCTGGCTTACATAATCTTAAGCATAACCTTGTTGGCATGTGAGATGATCATAACTGTTGAGTAATCTGAATATTCTTTGGCATTGCCCTTTTTTACAATTGAGATGTAAATTGTATCCAGTGACCACTGTTGAGTTTTTCAAATTTGCTGGTATATTGAGTGCAACACTTTAACAGTTTAAATCTTTGAGGATTTTAAATAGCTCAGCAGGAATTCCATCCCTCCACTAGCCTTATTGTTAAGCAAGGCTTCTTAAGTCCCATGTGGCCTTATTCTCTCAGACACCCAGCTCTAGATCAATAACCACACCATTGTGGTTATCAGTGATGTTAAGATCTTTCTTATATAGTTCTTTAGTGTATTCTTGCCATATCTCTTCTGTTTCTGTTAAATCCCTACCATTTTTGTCATTTATCATGTCCATTTTTGCATGAAATGTTCCCTTGATATCTCTTATTTTCTTGAAAAGATCTATCTTTTTTACTCTTTTGTTTTCTTCTATTTCCTTGCACTCATCATTTAAGAGAACCTTATCTCTCCTTGCTATTCTCTCAAGTTCAATTGGGCATATCTTTTCCTTTCTCCTTTCTCTTTGCTTCTTTCTTCAGTTATTTCTAAGAGCTATTTTCAGAACTAATTAATTCAAAAAGAAAGGTCCACATGGTAAACTTCTTCCAGCAAGGAATTAGCCACCACACAGCTTATCTTCTCCATATCTCCCTGGATCCCCTAGAAGCAACATTTTTAGTAGCAGTTTTACACTCTGCTCATGTTTCTATGTACCATAGAGCATCACGTTCCAAGGTCTGAGGTCTCTCCTGCCTTTCCCAACTGAATTTAAGTTACACAGTTTATTTTTAGGTAACCCTTTGTGATTTTGATCCCCCATTTCAGAAGCTCTAGTTATGGTCCTGAGAACATATTTTCAACTAAATTGAATCTATAAAAATCTATCTGGAAGGATGAACAGAAATTCATCTATTCCAACCACTACAGAATGTAGAATCCTTAAGTAAAACTTGCCTGGAATGGGAGGAGAAGGGAGTGGAAGAAAATTAAAAAGAGGTTAATTTGACAAGGATTTCTACCATGTAACACTGCTCCTCAGACATTTTCATCTCAACCTTTATATATTCCTGTGAAATAGAATGGATATGTGGACTACTACCTGGAATCTGACCCAATTAGTACACAGAATGAAGCAAAGGATTTTGTTGCTGCTGTTTCATCCCTTCTGTTATGAAATTTGGGATTTGCTCAGCTTACTTTTCTAAATTGAGGTGCCAGGTGTCTGACTGCAATATTCGCTCCTTTCAAGAAAATTAGTGATGATTTAGATGAGTAGTTACAAAAGTCCAATTTGCATTTCTCTTCAGGAAAATTATAGCAGTGACCTCCAGGCAGCTCATCATCTTGCTGCTCTGTGACCCTTTATTCAGAGGCTGACTTGTTGAAAATGATTCCCCATGGCCACGTGCCTGGGAAGAGCAATTCCAAAACAAGAACTCTCCTCCTGTTCCCAGTGACTCAGTCTTCATCTCTGTGATCTGGCCAAACTGTCTTTCACTGCTCCTCACACACAATGCTATTATTCCATTTCCTCCTTGTTGTCTTTGTACTGGAACATCCATCATCCTTGAATTCACCTCTTTCTTTCTTCCATCTCCTAGACATCCACTCTCCCTTTAAGATGTGACTTAGGAAACTCAAGCATCACTTCTTCATGACTTTCCCAGCTGCCAATATTCTTTCTCCCTATTTTGTATTTAGTTGCATTTATCCATTTTATGCTGCATACATTATATATATATGTGTGTGTGTGTGTGTGTGTGTGTGGTCTACTTTATTAGAGCAGAAGCTCTTCACAAATTTATAGTTTCATCCTTTGTATTTCTATCTCCAGAGCCCAGCATAGTGTCTTGGCATATAACAGTCATTTAATAAATAACTTTTTGACTGATTGATGGAGTCATCTCCAAATTAACTGATTGCATCTCCAGTTCATGGAAGCAATATATTTTTTAAATATCATGGATCCAGAATCCCATTGTAAAAACTTCCCAAGAGCTGTACTGGTGACAAAAATATTCCCCAGATGAAGGGTGCAGATAGGGAATAAGTTTTGCACATTACTGGCAAATGGTGTCATTTAACTTTCCTTGAACCAACCTAGGCTCACTCAAGTCAACTGAGAAGGGAAAAACATACCTGATCCTCTTTTGAATTATCATGTAATGAAGTTTTAGACTTCTCTTTGATTGACACATTAAAATGAAAAGTAGGTCAACCTCCAGAATATAGAATTACAGACAATGAATTCAAGTTTGCAGCCACTCTATGCTGATGTAGATAGCAGGAAAATAACAGTAATAGACACATCACATTGGCATAAAGCAATGAAAAAGGAAATAAGTCATCTAAGCCATCAGTTACAGAATTCATAGGAAGCAAATAAACCTTTCTTCCAAAGGGTAGCTTAGACATATGATACTTTGTCCAGGTATCTGAGAATAACAAAAACAATAACAATAAAGCCCAGTATTTGAATGGTAGCTACTATGTGCCCTCAGGTACTGTACAAAGTACTTTACAAATATGATCTGTGAGGAAGGAGCTATTATTACAAATGAGGAAACTGAAGCAAACAGAAGTTGAGTGACTTGTTCAAGGTCACACAGCTAATAAGTGTCTGAAGGTGGATTTGAACTCAGGTCTATCCTTTGCCAACTGCCTGATAGAATTACAACAAATAGCATTTATCTTTCTAACTCCATTCAATGCGATTGAATTTTATACTTTAAAGAGTAATGGGAAAAACATCCATGATTTGACCTTAATTCAAATTCTGCCTATTCTACTAACTTACAAGTTACTTACTGAAGATGTGACTAACATGACTTGTGTCTTGGATAAGAACTCCAAAAATCCTAGACTGTACAGATAAATTAAATTGGGGGTTGAATGGGGTAGCATGAATATCTAAAACTAATCTGAATTCCTAAATTGTATATTTTATATATATACACAACCCCTAAATTTTAGAGATAAGGAAAACAAGGCTCAGAGTTTAAGTGAAGTGACTGGTTCAAGGTCACAAGACAGTCAGCACCAGAAAGGTGGAAAAAGACCTTAAAACTTGAAAAATAAGACCGTGAATGGGAGAAGAAACCTGAGACTTCATCAAGAGTAGCCAGAAACTCTGGGACATGACAATTTCTCTTGGGAAAATGACAGGCTATGGTGGGATAATGGCAACTAGGGGGCGCTATGGTGCTCAGAGCACTGGGTCAGGAATCGGGAAGAACTATATTCCAAACCAACCTTAGACATTTACTACCTGTTTGACTCTGTGAGTTGTTTAACCTATGTCTGCTTAGGTGGATGCCATTTCCCAGGGGTGTGGTTTACAGTATTTGTCCCAGGTGCAAAAATGCAGAGATCACTTTGAATGTAAAGCTTATTCAAGGTGCAGTTGAGGGGACAATTCTCTAATTTCATTCACCTTCCTCTGTCTCCACCATACATACACCTTCGGGGACACATCTCTACAGCTTTTTTCTCTTTAAATGACTTTATGTTTATTTGTCAGATCACAGTGTCTAGCACATAAGGGATGTGTGTGGATGTGTATGCACACTCATATATACATATAAATGTGTGCATATATATATATACATTTTTAATTTTTTCCTTACATAAGGATCTTGAATATCAGAATTTTTTTAAATCTTTGTATACCTTAACCTATCACAATGTTGAGTACTGTGTTAATTAATAAATAGTAGACATAATATTTTTGTTGAGTTAATTTGAATCAAATACATTCATTTAGACTATTACTATATAACCATCGAACTTGGTCCTTTTACCTCAAACTTTTGTTCCATTACAATCTATCTTCCTCACAATTCCAAAATGATTTTCTTAAAGTTCAGGGCTGACATCATCACTCCCCTAGTTAAGAAACGCCTATGGCTTCCTGTTGCCTCTAGGATAGAAAATATAAGCTCTTTCATTAGGTTTTTAAAGCCCTTCACATCCTGGTTACAATCTACTTTTCTGCATCATACATTACTTCCTTTCTGGCATTCAATCAGCCAAACTGGTCTTGCTATTCCTTACACACCACATGACATCTCCCATCTCCATGCATTTGCCCAGCTTGTCCTCAAGTTTGAAATGCACACCCTCCTCACCTACAACTCTAAGAATCCTGTTTACTCCACAAGTTGAGTCAATTGCCAATTTCTTTCCAAAGCTTTTAGTGATTCCCTCAGCTGTAAGAGACATGGACCTGTAAATTAATTGATATAGAGAGCTTTCAGATGAGGAAACTCTCTCTACCAACACATATTTGTACCTTTCCTGCAATTTACAGTTACTAAAAATGACTAGAGCACTGAGAAGATAAGTGATTTTCCCAAGGTCATATTGTCAGTATCTACTCAAGTTAGGACTTAAACCAAGGTCTTCTTAACTCTAAAGCTAGATTTCTATCCACTATAGCATTTTTGCAATCACTACATAGTTTCACTCTGTGTCTTTCTCTGTCTCTGCCTATGTCTTATTTCTTTCTCTGTCTCTCTCTTTCTTTCTCTGTTTTTCTCTCTCAGTCTCATTTACATATTCTTTCCCCAAGGACCACATAAGCTATATAATTCTGTTCCTTGAGAACAGGGATGGACCTAGTTTTTGGTTTTGGATTCCCATTGCTGCCTTGGAAGTAGGCAATTAATAAAAGCTTGAATACTTATTGACGACTTGAATGCATACCATACTGCCCAGTGCAAGAGTCCACTAGAATTCTGGAACCTACTACCTGGCCTGGACTTATGGGCCAGGTCTCTGCTACATGTGGTTATTTCCTTCAGCTCAATAAAATGATAATGGAGATCTATCCCTTGTCCATTTCTCTTGATTCCCTGCTCTTTCATTAAATGGCTTTATTTCTATTCCATTTTCTTCAATTACACAGTTAAAATCCATCCTCAATGCTCATTCCATATCTTTCATTTAGAGTAAAACAAAAGATGCAACTGAAGTCACAAATGAATAATTCTGTTTTCTTTTTTCCTCAAGTGAGGGTTGTGGGCGGGAGTGAATAGATAAAAAAAAAGTTTCTCTTCACGTAGGTAAAATGTTCACTTCCCTTGCTCTGTGGGGAAAAGAGATTAAAATAATTTGGAGAACTTGCTTCAGTTCAGCTCACTGGGCAATTTTGTCCATGCACTCTTATTTACAATAAATCATTGACTTTAGTGAATGCAATCTCCCAGCCACCTTCCCAGAATCTCCACATCATTAGCTATCTTGTCACCACTTGAAGCATTATTCATATTCACTATGGATTAAGGGCACAGTGATCAGATTCAGACTGAATACACACACATGTATTTTCTAATTTATATGTGTGCATGTTTCTATGTGTAGCAGTGACTACTGTGGCCCTACGCTGAAGGTCAGGTATATTACATTTCACGCTTCCTCAGTGTTCTAAAGTATCCTTAAGGGGACTGAAGAGTATCTAGTATCTGCCTTTACCTCAAATTCCCAATGACTATTCTTTTCCAATTCTAGAGGGTCCAAGCAGCCCAGTTCTATTTAACCACTTAACAGTCAGTGGTATTTTCAAAGGAAAACATACCTCAATAGCATAGTGAGAGAATGCCAGATGAATGACTTCCAATTTGTATTGAAGGCCTTGCTATTCTTCTGGTTCCCCAGGTTCATAAATTCCCCATTATCCTTGACCCTTCCCACTGATTCTCTTCATCCCCTCAGCCCCTCATCGCCTTCTCCTTATATTACTGCAATGGCCTGCCTCAGGTCTCTCTCCATTCCAGTCTGTTCTACCCAAGTGATTTTCCTTAAGTGCAGCTCTGGCCATGCCACTCCCCTAGTCAATGAACTTCAGTAGTATCCCACACAAATAAAATAGAAATACCTCTTTTTAGCTTTAAAACCCCTCCAAAACCTGGCCCTAATCTTCTCAGTCTTATTTTACATTGCTCCCTCATTTCCACACTATCAAATCTGGCCAAACTGATCTCTCTGCTCTTCACCTACAATAAAACATCTCCCATCTCCATGCCTTTGATCTGGCCATCTTTCCTGTGTGGAATTCCCTTTCTCCTCCCTCTTCTACATCATAGAATTTCACTCGTATTTAAAATGAAGCTCAGGCATCTCTTTTGTATATGAAACTTCTCTAGATGATAAGGCCCTCCCCTTGTAAAGTACCCTATACTTAACTATGTAGTTGTTATTTTTATTATCTTTATTATTTATGTAAAATGTATTTAAGATTATATGTGTTTATATATACCTATACATGCATACAAACATATGTATGTATGTATTCATTTATGTCTTGGGAATGTAACAGATGAGTAGACAGATTAGACTAACAGACATAGATAGATAGATAGATAGACAGACAGACAGACAAGTGGATAGAGAGATTAGATGGATAAACAGAAATATTTGATATTTACTTTTCTAGGATGTAAGCTCCTTAAGAATAGGAATTGCTTTGTTTTTGTATTCTCATTCCTATTGTTTGCCTGGCACAAATAGCTAAATAAATGTTTTCTGATGTTCATTGATTAATTGATTGATCTAAAAATAGTAGGCAATAGGCATGAGCACAACTGTAAATAGGGTCAGGTAAATTTCATTCTAAATTTGGTGGGCTTACCACTACCCCACACTTCCTGTCTTACTTCAATATTTCAATATGTCATGAAGGTTGTTCATGTTAAATGGGTTTTCCTATAAACATACAATTCCTTGGAAACTTAATGGACTACTTCCTAAAATACATGTGTTATGATTTAGAGCTAGAACTATGGTAGGTGGATAGGGTGTTTTCCCACATTGACACATGGCTAACAGGGCTGCTAATGTAGCCTGCTGTGGCTGCACCTACAAGGACAAGTGCCTATTGAATTATTTTTATCCCCGCACATGCTTTACTCTATCTGTGTGTAACAGGAGACTGACCATTAAGCCCAGGCTTTATGAGTTTTCACAGAGGACTCGGTTGATGCGATCCCTGCATGGACTTGGCACATGTCTACATTTTTGTAGCTGGTTCCAATCTCCTAGTCACATCATGAAGAGGAAGCACTTTGACTAGCAATAGAGTATTATGTAGGAGTGATTTCAAAAGGCATTATTAGTCTATCAGATACTTTGTCTTTTTCATACCTGGGGCATCCAAGTGAGAAAAGAGAGACTATTCCAGGGAGAAAAGTCTCAGGTCCTCTTTATCCAAGGCCAGCATATGGTATGTTATAAGCTCCACTTGCATTCATTAATGAAAATACAAAACCAAAGGGTCCCAATCACCTGATGATCAGGTCATTGCTTCTGGGTAGATTTGATTTTCTAGAAGAGGTTATGAGGGTAGCTTCATTTCTTTTAGACAGCCAAAGATGGGGATCCATCAGACTGCTCTGTGGCACACCAGGGAACACAGATGTTTCTTTGAATCATTTCTGTGTGAGTATGTTCATGTGGTATCTATTTTTTTCTGAAACTAGAGCTGTGATTTCATTGGCGTAGGGACATACCAGTAAAGAGCTCCTTCTATCAATGCAAATGAGCATCTGCTCTACAACTTATTATCTCAGATGATAAATGACTGTGATTGAAAGGTTAAGCCTGTTCCCCAGGGCCACACAGCCAATATGTATCAGAGGCAGGCCTTGGACCCAAGTCTTCCTGTCTCTGAGCTCATCCACTATTATATAGTGCCTTGTGGATGGGTTAGTATTCAATAAACCTTGTAGTTGGGTATGTGAGTGGGAAAGTTTCTCTCTGTTCTTTGGGAATCCCTAACCTGACAAGCACAGTAGTCAGGGTTACTTTAGTATAACTAAAACAGATAAAACAGAGCTACCAAGCACAGCTTGAAGACATGTTCTGGGTGGGTGTGGCGGGGGAACAGTGCAACTCTGAGGAATACATTTGAATCTCCTTTGGCACTCTAATATTCACTGAGTGCTCTACTCAAGGGTTTCCTGGTTGGTGATGGCTCTTGTTTAGAAAATATCAACGAGATCCCATGGCTCCAGCTCCTCTGAGTCTTGACGTAAGAATGGATTTCACAATAGTCTGCAAAACAGTTTTAAAAAGGAAGAATTAGATTCTGATCATTATGTGAAAAGTCAATAGTTGATACCTTGATAAGAGGAAAAATGTGTGTGTTTATTTTTTTTAATGGGGCCAAATCCAAATATATAAAATTGAGAATTGTGTTAGCCATAAGAACAGTGATTAGTAAATGGAGTACTGACAAATGATCATTTCCTAAGAACCCATTATGTACTAGTCATTGTGCCAAATGCTGAAAATGCAAAAAAAAAAAGGCAAAAGACCATCCCCAAACTCAGAGAGCTTTTGTCATCCACATTGATTCTTTTAAAAATGAAATAAAATACTCAATTTATACCATTGACAGTTTATATTTATATTTCTTAATATCAGAACAAAAGCACTATAATCAAAAACATTGAAAAACTCAAGCTTTTTATCAAAATATTTCTAATCCAAATGTTGGTCCAAATTCAGTGAAGGGGTGGCGATGTTTAATGGAGAGAGATTCCATCTCAGATCATGGGTTCTAGTGCTCACTCTGCCCCTAACTAGCTCTGAGGCCAATCCTCTTAAAAAGCTGGGACTCAGTTCCCATATCTACTAAAAGGAGGAAATAAAATAGACTATAAGATTTCTAATACCCCTTCTGATATAGCTTGCAAATTCTGTTTCCAACTTTGTTCAAACCAATAGATTGTGGATAATGAAATGGTCATTCACCTAGTGGTAAAGATACTCTCAGCTCATTGGAATAGAGTTGGCAAGAACAGCT